>NC_077228.1:361157149-361314649 GCF_027887165.1 Monodelphis domestica
TTTTTTATTGATTGGACACTCTGAATTTCCTAAAATCCCAGACACAATGTCAGAGCACCAGACATTTAGATTGACATGGGATAGCTCTGGAGTTTAAAAATTTCCTTCTTCCAAAGTATTAGACTACATTAGAACCACACTAGACATTTGTTTTATCTCAAATACACATTTTGCACTTTTGGGGGTTTGGGAGATAGTACATTTCCATGGTAGCCTGACTGCATGACAATGGTCACTGCCTACATTTTGGTGATGATCTGATCCTGATTCTAGATTTCATTAGACTACTGTACAGTGATGAGTGTAGTAATGAATGACTTTCCCAAAGTCACCTAGCCCTGACGGTCATCAGCCTTTTGGGTCCTTTAAATATGGGGCCTTGGGAAGAGGCAGTCAGTTGGCTCCAAAAAAGTTAATTTCATCTGCAGATGCAGCTTTTATATTCTTGCCTGCCCTCTGCTTTTTGGGATCCAGGAACATAGTCATGTTACTCTCAGCTAGTCAGTTGACAGCCTGGAGTTAGGGAAACCAGCCAGCAGGTCTATACTTAAAGGTTAGGAATCCTGAAAAATGATTCTTGCAAACCCAGTAGTTATTGGATTCTGATGATTAAATTTTTACACTACCCTTTCTGTTCTCTTTGGTTGCTAGAATATCAATTGGAGTTGCTCTGTAGGAGTATAACTACCTTATCTACAATTTGTATTAGGAGTATTTCATTTCTTTGCATCAATCAGTTTTAGTGGGTTTGAGCAGGTCATTATTTTTTAAATTTTTGATTATTGTATATACCTAACAAAACTACTGAGATTTCTCTTGCTTTTTATTTTGATTTTTCTCTACTTTATTCTAGAAAAATTGAATTTTTTGTTGTCTTATTTTCATATCATATTAATTTCCTAACATGTCCTCTCCTTTATACTCATTGAAAGCTTCCGTGTAACAATGATTCAAAAAAAGGAGAAAAAAGTAGTTCAACAAAACTCATCAATATATTGACCATATCTGAAACTATAGTACCTATAGTAATCCAATTCTTTTTTGTTTTGTTTTGTTTTGTAACTCAATTCTGCAATGGAGGGAAAGGTAAATTTTCTCTAATTTCTTGGGACACGTTTGATTATTATGATTACAGTGTTCAGGTTTGGCTTTTTATTCTTTTCATTTATATATTTTTTGCTCATATGAGGTAGCATAAAGTAGGTCTTGGAGTCAAGATCTGAGTTCAAGTCCTGTTTCTGACACAATTTGTCTGTGTCATACATAGTCATGTTGGACACATACAGTATGTAGCAGCACCTCTGGACTTATTCTCCTATCCTCACTTGCTCTAGTAGGTTGCAGTGGCAGATGTTATTTACTACTATCCATTCTTTCCTAAGGACTCAAAGAGTTGAGCCTGCTAATACTATTGTTCACGAATCCCCATTGGGTAAGCTCTTCAATATCAATTAACCAATTGGTATCAGTTAACTTTCACAAAGGGGTATTTATTGAGAAGGTATAGCAATGACAGAAGTCAAGAAACATCTTTCACACTAGAGGATAGTGTAGATGGGCAACTGACCCTAGGAACCTTTTTCTCCCTTCTCAGAATCCCTACCAAGTTCTCTTCTGGATATGATCTGGTGATGGACAAGGTACTTTCTTCCTTAGACAGGATACCCCCTTGCAGGACAACTTGGTTTATCTTGGTTTAAGTGCAATTGTAGTCTGAGTTAAACAAATAGCTTAACTGCTCCATTGGATCCTCAAATGGACTCAGTCACTGTTATTATTATCTCCAGAGGTCTCTGCTAGTAACTCTAGTCACTAAGAGGATCTTTTATGGCTCTTTGAACCTTTTGAGTCTCAAAATTGTGAACTGTTCATTTTTATTTCCAGATACTTGTTCACTTGAAAACAAAAGAAATAAAAGAAAATATTTGTTAATGGACCTATAGAAGCTGGATTGGATGGAAAAGGTAGCTGTTGCCCTTCCACCATGTAACTCACAACAATTTTTGCCTTGCTTATTTCCAGGAAGAAAAAGCACAAAAAGGGCCCGAGAGATGGATCTGTCTTTCTGCATGTAAACTCAGTTCCAGCTCTGTGCCTTCTGAGTCAATTCTCCATTTGGCCCTGAAACAAATTAGAAGACTTTCTATTACTATGCATTAGGGACTTTTGAGTCATCAGGATTAAAATGGTCTTCTGAAGTTGCATTTATTACATTGCCCACAGGTTTCAAGGGCTGAGCACCCATTGGTCAGTTTTTCCCTTCTCCCAGTTTTTGTCTGTGTGATCTTGAACTAGTTACTTAAACTTTTAGTATCCTAAATACCCTTTTAAGATTATAATTTGTAGGGAAGGTGCCCATCTGCATTGTAGAAGAACTTCTCCAGAATTTCTTATGCCAATGAAATCATAGGTTAGTTAAAAAGAATCATCTTGTATTGTTTTCCTGGTTCTATTGAAGTGAAAAAATATTTCTCAGCATGATCTTTTGATGTTTCTTAAACTGGGAGATTTTCTGACATCTCCTAAACTTAAATCTCCTAAATTTCATTATTTGGGGCCTAATTTGTGACTTTGGCTTGAGATGCAGTTTTAATTATTGTGGAAACTTAGTAGCTGACTCTTTCACCCATTTTTGGGCCTTCTTTAATGATATATATAATCTGATAAACTCTTTTTCTCATTCTTTTTCTTTAAAAAAATTTAAAAAACCCTTACCTTCCATTTTAGAATGAATACTGGGTATTGGTTCTAAGTCAGAAGAGTGTTAAGGGCCAGGCAATGGGACTTAAGTGACTTGCCCAGGGTCACACATCTGGGAAATGTCTGAGGTCATATTTGAACCCAGGACCTCCCATCTCTGGGTCTGACTCTCAATCTACTGAATCACCCAGCTGTCCCCTCTCATCCTTTTTTGCATGATGTTTTTGGAAGTATTGTTGGATGTCTTCAATGAGGATGAAAATGGCATTAAGGTCAGCTACTGTATTGATGGTAAATTATTTAACTTGAAAAGACTGCAAGCTAAGACTAAAATGGAGGGATGGCATGACACTGTTCACAGATAATTGTACACTCTAATGCAGCCTCTGAGCCTGAGCTGCAACAGAGCATGGACAGATTTTCTGCTGTTTATGCTCATTTTGGCCCAACAATTAACATCAAGAAAATAGAAGTTCTCCATTAGGTAGCATCACACCATCCATATGTGGAACTGTTGGTTATAACAAATGGAGAAATTTTGAATGTTTTGGTCCAGGTCACTTCCCTTGGCATTATGCTGTCCAGGACTGCATGCAGTGCCAGGGCTCAGTGTTTGGAAGGCTGAGTGTTTGGGAGACTCTGAAGGAAAATGTGGGAGAAAAGAGGTGCTGCCTACCAAACTGAAAGTCTACAGAGACCTGGTGGTGCTTATCTGATCGCTGCATGTCTGTGAAACCTGGATGGCAGACCAGCCCCATGCCAGGACGCCAAATCACTTCCATGTGAATTACATTAGGAAGATTCTGAAGAACACCTGGCAAAATAAGATACCGAGCATGAAGGACCTTTCTTGAGACGAACTGCCAAGCATTCAGACTCTACTGCAGAGAGTGTAGTTCTGATGGGGCTGGCCATG
This sequence comes from Monodelphis domestica, assembly GCF_027887165.1. Taxonomy (NCBI): domain Eukaryota; kingdom Metazoa; phylum Chordata; class Mammalia; order Didelphimorphia; family Didelphidae; genus Monodelphis; species Monodelphis domestica. The sequence goes on from NC_077228.1 coordinate 361,160,766, forward strand.
TTGTTTGAATTCTAAACATACATTCACCTTAAAGACTATATGGAGAACCCACATAAGGTAAGTGCTCCAGTGGAGGTCAGAAGAAGCAATGCAAGCACCTTCTCAAGGTCCCTCTGAAGAACTTTGGTATCAATAGTGAGATATGAGAGATACTGGCACAGACTGTCCCGTACTGTGTCCTCACATCAAAAAAAGACATTGTGCTCTATGAGCAAAGCAGAATCACAGGAGCTCAAAAGAAATGTGAGATGCACAAATTTAGAGTATTCTCTATTCCAAGTGTGGAGTTGGGCTATTTGTGCCTGACCTCTGGCAGAGGCTTCTAAGCTTGTTCTGGTCTGATCAGTCATAGTCAGACACACTGTACGTTGATCCCAACAGAATAATGTAATTCCTCCCAGTAAAGAGGAACTTGTGATAAAGAGGAACTCCTTGAATAAAAAGGAAATTTGTTTTCCCACTTTACTTCTCCTAATATTCTCTATGTATTTGGTTATAAATTCTTCCCTTATCCATAGGTCTGACAGTTAAACTCTTCTGTGTTCCCCTAATTTGTTCATGGCGTCACTCTTTATTTGTAGATCATGTATCCATTTTGATTTTATCTTTGTATATGGTATGAGATGTTGTTCTAGTTTCTGTTCTACTGTGTTAAAGTTTTCCAAGCAGTTTTTTTTATTAAATGTTAATTTTTTCTTCCATGAGTTTGGATCTTTGGATTTATCTAATATTGCTGATTCTCTACTCTATTTCTTAGCCAGTACCAGATTTTTTTACCCATGATGTCTTTTAAAAGATATTTATTTGTTACATTAAATACCTAGTTAACTCCTTCCCTCCTTCCCCTCCCTACCACCATTATAGAAGGTATCATTTGACAAATATAAATGTGGTGTGTGTGTGTGTGTGTGTGTGTGTGTGTGTGTGTGTGTGTGTGTAAACTCTGACTTACTTATTTCTATTTATCAGTTCTTTCTTTGGAAGTGGACATACATAAGTCATTCTTCAAACAATATTTCTGTTGCTATAAATAATGCTCTCTTGCTTCTGCCTATTTCATTCTTCATAACTTCATGTAGGTCTTTCCATGTTTTTACAAAATTAATATTTGTCATTTCTTACAGCACAGTAGTATCCCCTCACAACCATATGGCACACCTTTTTTATCCACTTCCCAAATGATGGGCATTCAATCAATTTTCAGTTCTTTGCTACCACAAAAAACTGCTCTAAATATCTTAGAACATATAGATTTTTTTCCATTTTCCTGGTTCACCTTAGGAAATTAGCCTAATAATGATATTGCTGGGTCAAAAGGTATACACAATTGTAGAACTCTTTGAACATAATTCCAGATTGTTTTCCAAAATGGCTGAATCCACCAATAGTGTCTTAGTGTCATCATTATTCCACATTCCCTCCAACATTTGTCATTTTGCCCTTTTATAATTGTAGCCAATCTTATAGGTGTGAGATGCCCTTTTTTTTTGGTTGTTGGTGGTGTATAAAAATGCTGATGGTTTATGTGGGTTTATTTTATGTCCTTCAACATTGCTAAAGTTGTTAGTTGTTTTGATGAATTTTTTAGTTGATTCTCTTGGATTCTCTAAGTATATCATCATAACATCTGCTTTGTTTCCTTGTTGCCTATTCTAATTCTTTCACCCCAATTAGGTTTTATTATTACTGTGTCCACTGCTTCTGGAACTACTGATACCTTCCCATTGGACTGCTGGTGCTGGTAAAATGTTAATGTGCCACTAATAAAGTCTCTAGCAGTGACTCTTGGTGTTATCCCATCTTGGTAGAATCAAAATTAACTAGCTGGTTGAGCAACAGGTCAGGTACCAAAGGTACTTCCCTTTAGTCCATGACCTTCTGATAAGAGCTATGACTAAATGCCCTGACCATAGTACCTCCATGTAGAGAGGATTGTTAACCTTGTGACTTCTGTCCTTTCTGGAGAGGGCAAGAGTCAGGCCACAGGACCCCATGCTTGGGGTTAGGGATCTCTACATCCCCTCCCATTAGCTCATGAACCATTGTTTGAACAGGGATCACTCAGCCAGACAGTCACAGTTTTTAAAAATATAGACAAGGTAAAGCAATCATTACATATATTAATAGATAAATATGGGATATGATATAGATGAAAAATTACCTTACAGGGGAAGTTTCTGGCAGTCCAGAGGGTTGGGGGAACCAGGAATATTATGCAGCTTATCAAGCACATGTTTATTTCAAAGGCACCGAGACTATGAAGACAAAAAAATTGTCTTTACCCTCAAAGAACTTACATTCTATTGGGGTAGGTAGGACGGGAAGTTCAGGGAATGTCCCTCTATCTGCAGTTTTCTTCTCTATTCTCCCTTTCTGTTTTCCTCCAACCACACCTTATCACTCCAGATTCTTTTAGTACTGGTAGGATTTTAGACTGGGGAATGAGAAAGATGATCAGAACCAGAGAGAGAGATGCCAGTGTGGCATGGCAATTGCAAACTCCTCCTTGTTGGGCTTGGCCATCCATTCTCAATACCCTTCTCTACAAGCAATGAGATAAGTGGAATGTAAAGAAGTTGGAGAGCTCTTCTACTAATAGGATCTAATCCACAGAACCTCTGAGATCACTCCGTGTCACTAGAACCTTGTCCTCTTTTGAGCTATGCCTAATGTTGGAAGAAGAATCTCTAGACTTAGACCCAGAGTTTTTGTGTTTTCTTTCTAGATGTGGGTTTTATTTGGAAATATAAAGTAAGAATCAAGAACTCTGAGTTCATAACTGCAATGGTGAGCATGGAACAAGGTCTGTCCTTTTTTTTTTTTGCTGAATGGGATCAAGTTAGTGTTACTGAAGTCACCTGGTACTTAAATTATATGAGTAAGTCAATACAAAAATAAGTACAGTATATACAAAGGATTTTTTTTGGGGAGGTAGACAGAGCACTAACAACCAGGGATATTAGGAAAAGCTTTGTAATCTGTGATTTGAATTTTGAAGGAAGCTAGAAATTCTAACAGTTGGAAATGATGAGAAAAAGCATTCCAAGTATGGGAAAAAAGCAAGGAGACAGGAGATAGGATGTTGTATATGGTAATCAGTTCAGTCGGTTGAGTTGGAATATTGAATTCATGAAAGGAAGAAACATGGAAAGCAATCCATGGCTAATGCAATGTGAAATGAATATTGGATTTGGTATCAGAAGATGTTGACTTGAGTCCTAGATTTACTGTATATTACCTGTGTGTTAAATGGACTAGGTAATATCTAAAGTCTCCTTTGGCTCCAGAATCAGTGATAACTTGGAGGTAATTAGCTAACGTACTAATTGGGATTAATTTATTCTGTTAAATTAATTTATTGTCACCCATTATTGGGTAGCAAATTTCAAAGATAATAGGTTACAGGATAGAGAAATTTCAGTTGGTGGAAGGAGAGCCACAGTGGGGTGCTGTAGTGCTATAGTGATCTGGTGATTTAAGGGGCAGTATGATGGTGCTAGGTGTATGGGGTTAAGGAGAGAAGGAGTCAAAACATTCTACACTTTTGCCTGGCTATAGTCATCCTGTATTGCCTTAGTGGCAGCGGTATGCTAATAAATATTTAACAACTGGCTCTGGGAGGCAGGGCAGGAGGGAAATGTAAAATTAGACCAGTATTATTAACATTATCTACATCACTTTCTTAAGACTTGACAATCAAGGGAAAATCAGGACACTAATGCATTGTTGATGGAGTTGTGAATTAATCCAGCCATTCTGGAGAGCAATTGGGAACTATGCCCAAAAGGCTTTAAAACTGTGCATGCCCTTTGATCCAGCAATACAACTACTAGGTCTTATCCCAAAGGGATTAAAAAAAGGAAAAGGACCTATTTGTACCAAAAATATTTATATCAGCCCTTCTTGCAGTGGCAAAAAATTGGAAATCGAGGGAATGCCCATCAATTGAGGAATGGCTAAACCAGTTGTGGAACATGATTATAACAGAATGCTCTTGTGCTATACGAAATGACAAAGAGGATGCTTTCAGAAAAAACCCAGAAAGACCTACATGAACTGATGCAAAATGAAGTGTGCAGAACCAGGAGAACATTGTACACAGTAATAGCAATATTTTACAATGATCAATTGTGAATGACTTGGCTATTCTCAGTAATAACAATGATCTAAGACAATTCTGAAAACTTATGATAAAAAATGCTATCCCCCTCCAGAGAAAGATCTGATGAAGTCTGAATGCAGATTGAAACATATTATTTCTTACTTTTTGGTGTTTTTTTCTGAATTTTCTTTTACAACATGAGAAACTGGACATTTTTTTTACATGACTACAAGTATAAGACCTATATCAAATTGCTTGACTTCCCAATGAGGGAAGAGAAGAGGGAGAGAATTTAGAACTCAATATTCTGAAAAAAGAAATGTTAAAAATAATTTTTATATGTAATTAGAAAAAATAAAATATGAAATAAAAAGACTTGATAGTCATGAAAACAATTGATCAAGTTCTGATTTATAGAGTTTTTTGAAGAATAAATGTTCACAATGAAAGTATAATAATCAGTACTCACTAGCTTTTTTGGAATTGGCTCTGGTATACTTCTGCTTAAAGGTAACACAGAAAATAACCATCAGAAACCTTCTTATTCTTTTCTTCAACTGCTTGCTTATCTCCATGTATGAAGTTGGGATAGGATTATGAAAGGATGAGAATTGGTCTGGTTTGGGACTGAAGGGAGACCACAGAGTAGGAAGATGCTATGGAACTATATACCCTTTGGGTCTTTGGCAATAATACTGCTTTTTCAGAAATTTTTCTTTTAATTAGATCAGCAACAGTTACATTCTTCAAAGTATTCCTTAGAGCCAGGAATTTTAGCAAGTTGTGAGACTTGGTCAAAAAGCTAAGGAACAATAGGCATCATGTTTTGCTTTTAAAACAGCAACAAAACCTCTCTAATATGTTAACATTCTGTCTTAGAATTTAGTTATTCTTCCAAAGCAGAAGAGCAGTAAGGGCTAGGCATTTGGAATTAAGTGACTTGCCTAGGATCATAGAGCTAGAACATGCTCAAGGTCGGATTTGAACCCAGGATCTCCATTCCCCAGGTCTGGCTCTCTATCCACTGAGCCACCTAATTGCCCCCATCATATATAATAAAAAAAAAAAGGTTGCAATCAAACTTTTTTTTTTGATGTTGAAAAAGTTAAGTTTGTAGAGAAGGAATCATGAACATTTCTGCCCCCCAATTCAACAACCAGTTACAGTAAGGAACTTTCAGTGTGTGTTTCTTTATAATTTTCAAAACAGTAACCCATTTGTTCTTAATAATGTTTCTGGAAAAAAATACCAGCAATTATATAATGACTGTAGAATTCACATTTTTAAGTAAATGAAGAGAGAAATGATTTTTTTATTATATCTCCCCAATTTATATGTAATTACCAGCCATAAAAGAACCTTCCTGGTATGCCTAATGACCACCTTTTGTCCTTGCATGAAAAGTCGGGGGTTTTATTAAAGGTTTTGTTCTGTGAAGCTTATTTCTGGCTGGTTGGGGGAGACAGAGGCAGCTGTTTTATGACATGTCTCACAATCCTTCCTCAGCCTATTGAACATATGACTTTGAAAACCAGCTGGCTGTATTCTTATTCTATCAGACCCAGGCCATGCAATCAGAATCCTAGGCAAGCCAGTGGAAATCTGCCAGTATGAGAAGAGGTGGCCCTCCATCAGAGAACATGGTCACTTTTGAAGCAGACCATTTCTAATTACCTTCAGCTTCTATGACATGAGGATAATAAAATACACAATGTATAAATATATATGTTATTTTCCCATTAGCCCTTGCTTTATTGGATATTTCCTACTTCCTGAAATGTCTTTTTCGATACAAGCCAGGAAATTAAAAGGAAAAAAATTAGAAGAATTTTTTCTTGTGTAGTGGTGGGATCAGGTGGTTCAATGATTACTCTCTATATGGTACAAGGTTAAGTAGAGCATGAATAATAATGGTAATGCTTTCCCTTTTAATTAAAACTAAAGTTCCACTCTTTATATTTACCTTTCTCCCACATATTTCATATATTTCTGAAGGAAATGTATAGATGAAATAACTATTCAACTTAAATTTTTTTTTTAGTATTAAACATTGATTGGGATGATTATATATCACTATTTGGTACTTCCCCTTTAAAAATAATAAAAAATCTTAAAATTTAGCACTTATTTTTTCTTTTTGTTGTTTAAAATTTTCAAAAGGCAAATAATTTCAATATGAAGTGGATATTAAACATTCAGATCTTTCTCTCACTTGTGGAGATGAAAAAGTGCACTTGTGGAAAGAATATTGGATTTGAAGTCTGGAGACTTAAATTTCATCACTAGCTTTGCTGTCTAATAACTGTAAGACCATAACTTTTTATACCTTAGTTTCCCCATTTTGAAAATGAAGCAATATGGTATTCTGGTCAGAGGACCAGCCTTGGAATCAGAAAAGACCTGATTTGGTAAGATCACAAAAAAACTTAGAGCTGGAAGGAGACTTTGAGATATTCTGGTTGTGAATAAAGGCGAGCCATTGAACTTCTCAGTGCCTCAGGTGACTCTCAAGGACTGTTAGAATTATTTATGCAGCAGTATGGTGGAATATACACTAGATTTCCAGATAGGGGACCTGATTTTGTTGCTTAAGATGCATACCCTTGGTAGTCACTAATTTTCCTGACTATTGATTTTTCTCAATTGCAATAAGATGAGGTTGGACTGGATGACAATGAAAGTCCTTTCCAGCTCTAAATTTATGATCATATGGTCCTAAATTATAGGCAAGTTGCTGATCTCCATCAGGAGTTCCTTATACTGACAAAGTAGCAGATTCATATAAAAACAGCAATGAAAAAATTTGCTGGCTTTTATGAAACATTGGAAAGTACTGTATAAAACCAAAAGTACTATACAAATGTGAATTTCTAGAATACTATATATATTTATGTATAGTGGGGCCAAGGGGAGTTGGTCAGGATGCCCCTGACCAATTGATTTCTATACCAACCCAGTAGGGTTAATTATAGAATTCAAGGGCAGATAATAGAGAGGAGTTAATATGTACACAGAAGTGTGATGACATATCTGCTCCCTGGTATCTTTCTGCAAATTTCAAAGAAATTTTCCCTAATAGAATAATGGGTGGGGCAGCTTGCTATTGGTGGCAGAAGATTGTTCCCACCTCTAGTGACCTTTAAGATATTAACTTATCAAGGTAAAGTTGCTTGGTTATCAACCAAGAATAACTGATTCAGCAAAGTTGACTATCTTCATATAAGAGAAGAAAGGGTCATTTTAAAGAAATAAAAGACTTTCAAATATTATTTAAAAAAAAAAGACCAGAGCTGAATGGAAAATGTGATATACAAGAATGAGAAGAAACATAAGAAGATAAGATGAAAGACAAATTACATAGGATTTAATAAGGTCAAAATGTTTATTTGTCATATGGGAAATAGTATGTTTAAACCTTAAAAATGATATCATTAATTTGGTGGTTTGAAGGATCATTTGTAAATAGAAACTTCAAGGTTGAATTGAATATAATAGAATGAATTAAAAAATATAATTGAATGATGAGGAATAAATTGGAATAATTATCTCATATAAAAGAGGCATGAATGAAAGAAATGTTACAATGAAGGGAAGAAGGGGATGGAGGGATGGTAATGGTAATACCTTATTCTCATCAGATCAGGGTAAAAGATAAAAATAATAATAAATACATGTGGAAGAGTAAAATTTTTCTTAACTTATAAGAATATGAGGCTGAGGGATAAATACTTAGAGTAACTCTTAGATAGGCATATAGATTAAGAAAAAAGAGGGTAAGGGAATAAGACAAGGGAGGGAATTATAGAGGTTGTTTATGTTAACAAATAGAATGGTAAGAGAGGGACAAGGAAGGGACTCAGAAGATCAAATAATAGATTAACACTTAGTTGAGTAAGGGAAAGAGAAAAGGGAGGGAACCTTAGAAAGGAGAGGGAGGAAAATAAAGCTGACTCTGAAAAAGGGGGGATTAGGGAGGGAGTGGTTATAGGAAAATTAGATTTCTGAAGAGGAATAAGATTAAAAGAGAGACAAAGAAGGAGAAACAATGAAGAAAAATAGAATGGAAGGAAACACATAACTAATAATTATAACTTTGAATGAGAATGGTATGAATTCACCTATAAAATGGAAATGGATAGTAGAATGAATTGTAAACCCAAACCAGATAATATCTTGTTTTCAAGAAACACACTTAAAATTCAGAGAATGTAGATGTAGTATAAAAATAGAGGGACAGAGTAGAATATATTATGTTTTGATTGACAAAAAAAGCAGGGTGAGAAATAATGACCTCAGAAAAGGTTAAAGCTGAAATAGATCTAATTAAAAGAGATAAGTAGGGACACTACATTATATTACATAGATAGATAGAGATAATGAAGCATTATTAAAACTAAACATATATGCATCAAATGTTATAGCATCCAAAATTTTAAAGGAATAGCTGAAGGAGTTCCAGGTGGAAATAGATAAGAAAACTATAGTAGTGGGTGGTTTTGCTTCTCTCCCCTAAGGCTGGATAAATCTAACAAGAAAAACTAAGATAGAAGTTAAGGAGTTAAATAAAATCTTGGATCAACTGCATATGATATATATCGGGAGAAAACTATATGGGTATAGAAAGGAATATACCTTTTTCTCAGCAGCACATGATACTTTTACAAAACTTGTTCATATATTAAGACAAGTTTTTATCATTAAATGTAGAAAAGCAGAAATATTAAATGCATCATTTGTAGATAAAAACATAATAAATTTATATTTAATGAGGGACCGTGAAATCACAGAATAAACATTAATTATAGACTAAATAATATAATCCTAAAGAATGAATGGGTTAAGGAATTAGTCATAGAAATAATAAATAATTTTATTAAAGAAAATAATAATGAGAGAATAGACCAAAACTTATTGGGTACAGAAAAAGCAATAATTAGAGGAGAATTTATATATATAAATGCTTGTTGTCTTGATCAATAGAGGAGAAAATAAAATATTTAAATAAACCTAATTTAGAAAAAGAAATTTAATAGGTTATTAAAGAAATTCTAAGAAAAAAGCATTAAGACCAGAAGGATTTACAAGTAAATTTTACCAAACATTAAAAGGTCAACTAATTCCAATATTAAATAAATTATTTAGAACAATTGGTAAAGTAGGAGTTCTATCAGACTAATTTTTCTGAAACAAATATGGTGCTGATACCTAAATCAGGAAGAGCAAAAACAGAGAAAGAAAACTGCAAGCCAATTTTATGAATGAATAAAAATGCAAAATTTTAAACAAAATGTTAGCCAGGAGACTACAAAAATATATGACAAAGATGATCCATTATGACCGAATAGGATTTATGCCAGGTATGCAGGGTTGGTTCAATACAAGAAAAAACTATTAATATAATTGATGACATAACAAAAAGTAACAAAAATCAAACAATTATGTCAGCTGATTCAGAAAAAGCTGTTGACAAAAAAGAATAAAAAAGCTATTGAAATAACTTGAAAGCATAGGTATAAATGGATTTTTCCTTAGAATATAATAAATATAGATTTTAAACCATCAGCAAATATTAAATGTAGTGGGGATAATTTAGAAGCTCTCCCTATAAAATCAGGAGTGAAACAAGAATATCCATTATCACCAATATTATTTAATATTACACTAGAAATGCTAGCAATAAGGGAAGAAAAAGAAATGAAAGATATAAGAATGGGCAAGGAGGTAATAAAATCATCTCTTTTTTCAGATGCTATGATAAGATACATAGAAATATTAAATTCAGCAAAAATTAATTGAAACTATCAATAATTTTAGCAAAGTAGTAGGATATAAAATTAACCCACATAAATCATGAACAATTCTATGTCACTAACAATGTCTTGCAAGAAAAGATAGTAAGAGATAATTCATTTAAATTAACCAGATAGAATAAAATACATAGAAGTATCTCTTCTTTTTTTTATTTTTTATTTTTTTTAGAAGTATCTCTTCTAATGCAAATCCAGAAAATAGAGGAACATAATTATAAAGCACTTTATATAAACATAGTCAGATGTAAAGAATTGGAAAATATTTTTTGTGGGTGGGCAAAGTCAATATAATTAAAATGATAATCCTACCTAAATTTATCCGCTTATTCAATGCCATCTCAATTAAAATGCCAAAAATTTATTTCATTGAACTAGAAAAAATAACAAAATTCATTTGGAAAAACAAAAGGTTAAGAATATCAAAAGAATAAATAAAAAAAGTTAAGGAAGTGGGACTAACAGTACCAGATTTCAAACAATGTTATAAAGCAGCATTTATCAAAATTATCTGGTACAGGATAAGAAATAGAAAAGTAGATCAGTAGTACAGAATAGACACAACAAATGGTTGGAAAAGATCATTGTAACCTTGTGTTTGACAAAGGTAAAGTTTCAAATTTTTGAGGAAGGGGAAGGGATAGGATAGAGAAGAAAAAAGAAAAAAAGAATAAGAGATTTTTGGCTATAGCTTAAATAGAGAATTTGTTTCTCTTGCCTAAGCATATTTATTATAATTTATTACACATTTATAACAAATCACATGTTTTATATATATATATATATAATAAATTAAATGGTAACTAAAAAAATGCTAACTGGAGCCACTCAAGACAGGAAACAGCTTCAAGACCATCACTATCACTACCTGTGATAGTGATGGTCTAGAGGAGTTCTAGCTCTATAAGGAAAACACCTGAGAGGGAAGATCTCTACTGGTTGGGGAGGAAGTAGATTTCTCTCTCTTCCCCTTTCCACATCAGAGAAGGCATCTGGCAATGGAACTGCTTAAAGAGCAGGAGGCATTAACCTAGCCTGGAGCAGAGAGAGTCAGTGGAGGCTGTTCTAAGTATTATAACCTTTGGCAGCAGAAAAAAAGAGCCAAATATGGATTCAGAAATTATCCTCCATATTGGAGTGGTGCCTCACAAGAATATCAGCTGAGGGAACCCACTGGAGATTCTGTGCCCAAGGGGGGCAGCATGGTGACACTAAGTTATAACCCTATGATAACCAAAGATCTTTAGGGTCCTGCAGTACCAGCCACAAATGTTTCTTATATGTGTGTTGCATGACCAATATCCATCCATATGCTTATTCTTCCCTCTAATGCTATGATTAAAATAGTGTACCCCTTGGCTTATGGGTAGTGATGTTCTATTGCCATTGTTCTTATGATGTCATCTAAGTAAATGCCTTTAATTTGAACTAATTGTGTATAATGATGAATTTAAACCCTTACTTTCTGTCTTAGAATCAATACTATATATTGGCTCCAAGTTAGAAGAGTGGTAAGGACTGGGCAATGGGGATTAAACGACTTGCCCAGGGTCACACATCTAGGAATTGTGTGAGATCACATTTGAACCCAGGATCTCTCATCTCTAGATCTGGGTCTTAATGCACTGAGCCACTCAACTGCCCCTATAATGATTAATTCTTAAACGTTAGCACATCAATGTGGGGTTAATGAGCTTTAGATTTATTAATTTTTCAACCTGGAATAGTACATGCTCTCTGGGGACCCAGACTACAATTTGTGAGTGCCAAGTAGCTTCAAAGAGGGTGCTATATAGTATAGTAATAGTTGCCACCCATAGGTGATTAGTCTATTCTATTAAAATTGTGTTAATAAAAATTATCAGAATATTTTATATATTTTTAGAGTAAGATGGAAAACTGAGTCCTCTTATGCAGCTTTTTTGGTACAAATATAAATAAGCTTGAGTTTTGTTTCCCTAGCACCCAAATCTTTTCCATTATTGACTCCACAGTGCATATAGGAATATATTTTGGAGCTATGTCATATATATATATATTTATACACACATGTATAAAAACATATGTATATATAAAAAGACAAAGATTTGCCAGATGCTCAGCTTAGGAGGGCTCATAAGATGATCAGAAAGTTTTTTCTAGACCTCTGGGGGACATGTGAATCGTCAGTCATTAGGCAAATGGATTTAGTCATCAGAGAATCAAGCCAGTAGATATGAGCCAATTCAATCAACAGGAAGGCCAGAATCCAAAGAAAAGACAAAAAACAAAAAACAAAAAACACACAAGATGGAGAAATGAACACTGAAGGAAAATGGCTTTGTATCATCAGAGTGATTTTAGCTATTGTAATAGTGAAAAAAACAACAGGGAGTTGCACTGATTTCATTTTAGACAATATGGCTTCACACCTCCCATTATTCATTTATTACCTGCTGTAGCATTTATGATGTTAGCTCTTCAGCACTGAGAGATTGGTAAGGGGAGCTGACCTGGTTTTTGAAAAATAAAACTCAGACTGCTGGGTAATGGAAAGAGAACCAAACTGAAGTTGTAACCTGGTTCTCTAGTACTGGCTTTGCCAAAATCTGTGAGACGTTGGGCAAGTCATTTAACCTTTCTGGATTTTATTTCCCTCATATGTGAAAATGAAGTAGTTAAATTCAATGATCCCAAGATCCTCTCTAGCTCTCAAATTATTTGGATTTAAATAAATATGTTTCTAATTCAAGTACTTTGTAAGCTGTGTTTATGTCTGGTTCCCTTCCACCTACTGGCAGTAATTGGAGCTCATTGCCAATAGTAATTTTGCTTGCTGGCTTCCATTTTGCTGCAACTTTGAGTCTATTTAAAAATAAAACAAAACAAAAAATCTTTATTGATGTGTTTTGCTTTTTTTACCACCATAATTTCCTTCTTGTATCTCTCCATTTTCTCCTTCCAGAGAGTTATTCCATTAAAGAAATTGTATTTTTTTAGAACAAAAAAGAGAAAAAGGAGAAAAAAATTAGCATAGCTGATCATCTATCAAAAAAGTCTGAAAATATGTTCAATGTGCAACACATATGGACTTCCCAAGGAGTGTTCCCATGTCTCTTCTTTTTAATCATACTTGATTTAAAAAATTTTCAATTCACTTTTTATTTTTATTTTTGTGTGTGTATGTTGCTTCCATTTATGTTGTAGTTAATTTGCATTTTTTGGCTCTGCTTATTTTGCTCTGTGTGACAAGGGAATCACTTTAAAAGACTGATATATATTAATTTAAGGTCGCCAAGGAATCAGCTATGTAATTCCTAAATGAAAACTCAAGTCAGCAGTTAATCTTTTATGGAGTTTAATTACAATAGGAGGAAGAAAGGAATTAGAGATAGAGAGAGAGAAAAAGGGAGAGAAGGGAATAGGGCTTAAATACCCCTTCTGTTTAGGCTGGGCCAAAAGGCCCAAGCCCTTAGATAGCTGGGGCAAAGGAAAGAGATCAGTCCCTATTACTCACGTGACCAAAATGGAGAAACAGTCTGGGGGGGGGGGCGCCTTCAGCTTCCTTCAGAGCAAGCTTCTCAGAGCACACACCAAACACACCGACCAACTTCTCAACCACCACCCCGAGTCTTCAGACTCCCCTATCTTTAAGGAAACCCTCCAAGTTGCCTCCCCTCAGTCCTCACATCTACCAATCACCTGTCCATCATTTTCCCTGTGCCAATGGTGGCTCTAGCTTAACCCAGGACTGCCCAGAGGTCTCTGGCTTTTGCACATGTCTGTTGAAGGTCATATTTTCAAATAATTAAATCTTTGATCCTTTGCTATAGCCCTTTCTAAATCCTGTTAACCTGAGTAGGGTAGAGATTGGAATAATTAAATTTTGATCTAGGCTGCAGCCCTTACTCAATCCTGTTAGGACTGAATAGGGTGGAAATTGATTCCAAGTGTCTCCATTGTATCAATTCTAAAATCAATCATGACTCAAAGAAATTCCTGTTCTATGCTTAAGCATAGGTCAAAGTCCTTTCCATTGTTCAGCAAAAGGTTTCTGTCCTAAAGTAATCTTAAGAAGGAAAGAGAAGGAACCTCCCATGCCAATGGGGTTCACATTCCAATAGTCAAGACCCACTATCAATAGGAAATTTTTCAAGTATGAAATTTCCAAATGGTGAAATTTCCAACATTTATAAGTCTAAGAAATTTTGAGGTTTACATCTGTATCAGTTCATGTAGATATTTCCATGCTTCTCTGTGTTGTTTACATTAGTAATTTCCTACAGCACAGAAATATTATATTATATTCACCTACCACAATTTGTTTGTGGTTATCCAGTTGATTAACATTTACTTTGTTTCAAATTATTTTCTATTAAAAACAGTATTATTGTAAATCTTATAGTGTGCATGGGAACTTTCCTCTTAGTAGTGTTTCTTTGGGATGTAAGTTCAGAAATAGAATTTCTGGATTCCAGTATCTCATATTTATGAATCTATCTTCTGTAAACATTCAGTTAGAGAGAAATCTACCAGTGTTACTGTGCTACTACTTAGGTGCTGGATCCCAGGGATTCCTCAGATGTATTTCAACTATAAATGGCTCCTTTGTATTGTATGTGGAAGGAAGAAGAGATGTGATTCGAGCATTTCTGTCTATTCCATTTCAGTTGACCGAGTAAAATGGTAATTAGGTGATAATATGTTAATGGACAGTTATGTCTTTACCAAGAATGAATGCCTTTTTGATTGAGTCATAAGGGATTGGCTGAGCAAGCAAATTAGCCATGTCCTCGTGAGGACTTAGAGGCAGCTAGATGGTCCAGTGTATGGAGAACTGGGTTAGAGTCAAGAAAACCTGATTTCAAATCTGGCCTTGGAGACTCATTAGCTGTGGGATCCTGGGCAAATCATTTAACCTCTGCTTGCCTTAATACATTGGAGAAGGAAATGGCAAACCATCCCACATATTTACTAGGAAAGCTCAATACAGGATCTCAAAGGATCAAATGTAATTGAATAACAGCAAGTGGGGGCTTTGAGTAGTTAAGCTCTGGGGAGTTTTGGAAAGCTGGGGTTGGGGATATTTTGTTGGGGAGGCCCCTCTGGTAGGAGGAGGGCATTTCTTTCCTCTTCTTTCCTGCCCCCATCAATTAGAGCATCTAGTAGCAATTTTGCCATCTAGCAGTTCAAAGAATAATAGTGGAGGGAGTAGAGACATATACTCCAAGCAGACATAGATTCATTAAGGGCTCATTGAGGAAATAGTTCCAAAAAATAGGACCTCTTAAACAGATTGGGGAGCTAGTTGTGGATTCAAGAACTAGCCTTGGGGGGAGGGAATAAGAGAAGGGAATAAACATTTTTTAGGCATCTACTATGTGACAAGCATTGTGCAAAGTGCTTTATAGATATTATTTCATTCTCACAGCAACCCTAGAGTTAAGCACTATAAGGATCACCATCTCATATCAGTAAACTGACCGAAGTTATGTGATTTGCCCAGTTTAATGGCTAGTGTCTCCCTTCTCTTCCTCCTTCTTGGTGTCTGAGGTCAGATTTGAATGGAGGTCCTCCTGGCACTCTGTTCACTGGGTTACCTAGTTACCCTAACTCAGAACTTCTTGATTCTATGCCCAGTGCTCTATCCACTGTGCCACCTACCTGCATTGGCAATAATGAATTATGCTATAGGGGATAGTGTAGAGATGCTACACAAAATGTACAGCTGCACGAGGGCTCTAAAAATAGAAGGACATTAGTACCCTGTAGTTCTTTGGTTTTGAGAGTCTGCACCTTAAGGATCACAAGAACTTCTGATTTGACTTGCATCTGAAATCTGAAGCTGTTACTTCCTCTTTCTAAATGGTGTCATCACTCTGACACTTTCTTATCAGAATGGAGTCCTTCCCCCCATCTTCCTTTCTGTTGTTTTCTAATCTGTGCCCATGCTCTTTCTGTGAGTTATCCCATATTCTTTGGAAATATAATCCTTCCTCTCTTGCAATGAACCCATGCACTCTTTTGCTCTGACTGGTCAGGGATGGAAGCAGAAATCACGAATGTTTGCTATTATCACATCCATAAGGGAAGTAAGGATAGCCAGTTAATGAATAATAAACCATAAAGAGTACAAAAAATAGGGAGAGATAAGAGGAAATAAGACTTGTTAAGCCACCAACATTCTTATAATTCTTACTCTGATGGGTTAATATACAGATCTTCTTGGGGAAAGTTCTATAGGACAATGGCTCTCCAATGGCTCCCCTTTCCAGGGGGTCTGCAAATTTAAAACTTTTTTTCATAATAATTCTAAGACATCTAAATTTCTGGTAGTCAGTATTAACAGATATAACCTTCGTAGAAAAGAGCTCTTTGGAAAGGGTAATCTTTAATAATTTTGTGAGTGTCAAGGTAGTACTGAGTTCAAGATATCTGAGAACAGCTCTAGTACATGGAAAATGCTTGACTCTAGTCCTTTGCTCTTTCCATAAATGATAATCAGAAAGCGTAAAAGGAGGGAGAAAAGAATTCCCAAAGCTTCTTTTTTGCTTTGGTCCCACTAATCCTCATCTTTGCAGATCACCACTGATAAATATGTGTTAGTATGGTATGATGGATAAAGCACTGATCTAGGATTCAGAAAACCCGAGTTCTAGTCTCACCATTTTAATTAATTCAATGCATAATCTTAAGTAAGTTATCTCCTTTCTTGGCCTCAGTTTTCTTATCTGTAAAATGGGGCAATTGGAAGAGGAAATTTCCAAGGTGTCGTAGGTCTAACATTTCATCATTCCACGATTAGCACTTCTCTGAATTTATATTTCAAGGTTACAAGACAGGTGAAAGTTACATA
This sequence comes from Monodelphis domestica, assembly GCF_027887165.1. Taxonomy (NCBI): domain Eukaryota; kingdom Metazoa; phylum Chordata; class Mammalia; order Didelphimorphia; family Didelphidae; genus Monodelphis; species Monodelphis domestica. The sequence continues at coordinate 361,177,510 of NC_077228.1, forward strand.
AATTGCACATGATTCCCTTTTGACTCCCCTTGGATAAGCTCTAGTCAGTGAGATAGCTTCATGAATAGAACTCCAGACTTGGGGTTCAGGAAGACCTGTATTCAAATAGGGCCTCAGACCCTAGATCATTCTGGGAAAACCATTTAGTCTCTTTCTGCCCTTGAGTGTCCTTATCTATAAAAAGGAGGTAAAAAAAGCATCTGCATCTCAGGGTTCTGGTGATAAAATGAGATAATATTTAACTGCTTTGCAAGTCTTAATGTGCCATATAAATGTTAGCTATTCTTAGGTTGTTTCTGCATGCTGGTAGAAAAGATGACTGAGATAGTCATCTCTTCCCCCAGATCAGATGAGAGAAAGGTTATCTTCCCACAATGGCATCTCCAGTACCTACTGATGTCCCTGCTCTTGTGGCTGATTTTGTGAACTACAAACTTAAACAGAAAGGTTATGATAACCTATTGGGTCCAGAAGAGAACTTCTTTGCAGGTGTACTCTCACTAGATCCTCTACATTAACAAGGGATCACCTGGGCTTGTATAGTGGGACTTTTTCTATTTCGACACTTCATTTGGTTCCTGCTGTATTGGTTCTACAACAAGTTCACAGATTCAGCTAGTTAAGAACTGGATGGTGACTTACATAGGGACTAAGTTGATGGACTGGATCCACCAAAATGGTGGATGGGGCAGATTTATCAAATTGGAAGAAGGAAGGCATCTGAAAGAATTAAATGCTATAAGATCATGTTGACTGTGGGACTATATACTGTTAATGAAACTTATTAATGTATAATCAATCTCCTGTGTATTAACATAAGTGTGCCCCTTGACATTATCATGTTAAATGTTGCATCGTGTTTAGATTGTAAATGATCCAGCAGAAAACTGGTGGCAGTTTTCTTTGGATCAGAGGAGGGATAATGTGGGGAAAAAAGACCTCTACTCCCTTATACTTGATTGGATTTTAGTGATAGTGATGGATTTAAGATAATCATCATTGTGATTCTAAAGCGATTAGTATAAATTCCATTATAATCTTAATACAATCAGTAAAATTCATAATTTTTTATAAGCATGTCTAACTAAAGCAGAAAAACTGCTTCTAAGGGGATATCTAACCCTTCCCTAAGTTTGTACTTCCCTTTTATCATAAGATGCTGACTATCCGAATCTCATATCCCAATATGGCACAAACACCATGTACCCTTTCCTGTTTGGAAATAGTCATCTCTTCCCCCAGATCAGATGAGAGAGAGGTAATGCTCATTTGACTTGACTTAGTCATTAGTCTAAAGACTGATATGGGCTTTCCGAAATGAACTAAGCAATCAGCTTTATAATTGGGTAACTTTCTAAATAAGGTCTATATGATGTTGTCTTATGATCTTGCATAGAAGGATTCATTTTGTTATAAAAACCAGGTCTCAGCCTCTGGATGTTGTCTCTTGCTGGGGTCCAACAATGTAATATATACAAGAGAACGCTTTTATTGGAGGATTTGGCCCTCTTCCAATAAAATCTAACTTTCTGCCTTGACTTGGAGAAATTGGCTTTTTGATTTTATTTACCTAAATTGTCTGTATGGAGTCTGTGGGTTTCTATTTCACAACAATAATAAATAACTAGAAATAATGAGCAAGACAAAGAAAAAAAATTAACCTTAGGAATGACAGGGAAGATTAAAATGCAAATTTAGAAGAGTACAATAACAGTAAAAAGGAAATATGTGATGCCTCAAAGGAAAGTGAGAAATGATGCCTAGCCCCAAAAGACCTGTTGGAAGAACTTGAAAAGAAGTTAAAAGTATCTGTGATAAAAGGTCTCACTTCACAAATATATAGAGAACTAAGGCAAATTTATAAAAATAATAATAAAAGTCTTTATCCAATTGACAAATGGCCAAAGGATATAAACAGGCACCTTTCAAATAAAGAAATCAATGACATCAATAGTCATGTAAAAATACTCTAAATCTCTCTAGATAAGAAAAGTACAAATTAAAGCAATTCTAATGTACCACCTCACACTTATTGACTCATAACAGAAAAGGAAAATGATAAATGTTGGAGGAGATGCAAGAAAATTGGAACACCAATATGATGTTTGTGGAGTTGTGATCTGATCCAACCTTTGTGGGAAGCCATTTGGAACTATACTCAAAAAACTAAAACTGTGCATACATAATATTTGATTCATCTATGCAATTAGTATTGATGTACCTTATCCCAAAGAGATTTTTTTTTTTTAAAGGGGGAAAGGATCTATTTGTACAAAAGTATTTATTGCTGCTCTTTTTGTAGTGGAAAAGAACTGGAAATTGAGGCATTGCCATCAATTAATTAGGGAATGGCTGAACAAGTGGTGGTATATGATTATGATGAAATACTATTATGCTTTAAGAAATGACAAACAGCATAATTTCAGAAAAATCTGTGAAGACTTACCTGAATTTATACAAATTGAAGTGAGTAGATCCAGAAGAATATTGTACACAGTGAGCAAAATATTTTATCAACAATATATTCTATTGATTTGGGGGTTTTGTTTTGTTTTTTGTTTTTGTTTTTGTTTGATTTAGTTTTAAAGATAAGATATAATTTAGGACGAGTTTTTAGAATATGATAATTTGCCATCACAAGTAAGACCAAAAAAAGGAAAACATTTTTCACACCTTTCTGGAATTGCTGAAGAAGTGTATGGTATAGCATTTTCTGTTTATGTAATTTTTTCAGTTTTATTTTACTATGCTAAATTTTAATTTTTTTTAAGATTATGTCAATATAATTTTCAATATTTGTTTTCTGATATTTTTAAATCAATGTTCTCTCTTTCCTACCCATCCTCCCTTCCCAAGAAAGCAGGTAATCTGATACAGGTTATACACACATCATATAATACGTATGCTATTTCCATATTCATCATGCAAAATAAGACACATTGTTTACACTAGAGAAAAATTCTTGAACTAAATGTTGAAAAGAATGATATGTTTCAATTTGAATTAAAAAAAAAAGAAAAGATGACAGAAAAGTAAAAGCTTTAATCAATATAATAATATACAACAATAATAATAGGATACAATGGGAGGTAGCTTGGTATAATGGATAGTGTTGGACCTGGAGTCAGGAAGACCTGGGTTCAAGTCCCACCTCTTACATAGGCTTGCTATTCAAACCATAGCAAACCATTTAACTTCTTTGTGCTCAAGGCAATTCTTGAGAATGATAAATTATGGAGGGATTGCCCATTTGCATTGATGAAAAAAGATTTCACCCTGGGACTCCCCCCGAGGCTAAATGACAGTTTCAGGCCAAAAAAATTTCCAGAAATGGATTTTCCTTCAGAACTGGTGGAGTTGTGTCCCTGTTTCAGTGCTAAGTAGGCATAGCCAGAGAGAAATACAACTCATCAACAACATCAGGATGGTTAGTGTAATTTCTACATTCAGAGCAAGTAGGAGACTCAAGTACTGCATTCTCCTCTCATGCATTATTAAGGTACAGACCTTACTTAATGTGTGCAAATTAAAAAATATCTAGTACAATTGGTTGCCAACTGCACAGATACTCTTACTGACATAAAAATGGATTTTTCACATATTAATGCAGCTGATACATAAATTGGTTCCTTTTATTCTTTACTAAATATAAAGCAATTGTGGGTTTTGGTGCCTGCTAAGTCATTTATCATTTTCACTTGTTGCTATGGTTTTTAAACTGGGTTTTAAAGGCACCAAAACAGTCCCAGGTAGCACTATATTTAAAATAAAATGAACTTCAACAAATATTAATTACTACAGGACCAAACATTAATTACTAAAGGACAAAACAATTCTATTGCCAACTCAATAACCAGTAATCAAGCCCAATTTAATAACAAGCTTTATGTTGTATCCCTGAAGTCATCCAACTGGGCTATGTCAGGCCAGATGGAGCAGGAAACATTAAATATAGTTTACATGATTCATTATTTAGGCAACCCAAGTCTGATTTCCATGTGCCAAAATCAAATACTAAGCCCAATTCCCCCTCCAGTGAAGGGGAAAGAGAGGTTTTCCATAAACACACATTTTCCCTCTTTTTTTTTTTTTCATATTTTGGATCCCTTTAGATGACTCTAATGTGCATGGAAACAAGAAAGCATGCTCCAGAAGTACCAGAAAGGTCATGCTAGTGGGGATTTTAATTCTCTCCCATTTTTTGCCCTCTGTATGCTCTTAGCTACTCTCCAACCATGTATAATGAGGTCACCACTAACATAAAATATATTTATATATTCTTCCTCCAGTGAAGGGGTAAGAGAGGTTTTTTGTAGTGGCAAAGAATTGGAAGCTAAGAGGATGCCCATCAGCTTGAAAAGGGCTAAACAAATTCTGTGTAACTCTGTAAAGAAATATAATTATACCATGAGAAATGATAATCTGGGCAGTTTCAGGGAAACTTGGGAAGATTTGCATGAACTGATGCAAAATGATGTGAGCAAAACAAGGAAAAGAATTTATACAATAACAAAAGCATTATAAAGAAGGGTAACTGAAAGACTTTTGGACTCAAGCAATGTGAGGAATTTGTTATTTTTGTCATTATGTATTTACTTTTTCCTGTTTGAATGTTTTATTTTTTCCAATTACATATAATTTTAAAATGTTGAGTTCTAATTTTTTTCTTTCCCTCTCTTCCATTCCCCTTTTCTAAGATGGCAAGCAATTTAGCATAGGTTATAAATGCACAATCACACAAGACATATTTCCCTCATAGTCATTTGTGAAAGAAAAAAAGACAGACAAAAAACCCCTAAACAAAGAAAGTTAAAAATAAAATACTTTGATCTGCATTCAGATTATAAATTTTTTCCTTTGGAGGTGGATAGGATTTTTCATTATGAATCTTTTAGAATTGTCTTGGATCATTGTATTGCTGAGAATAGCTAAGTCATTCCCAGTTGATCATTGTACAGTATTGTTGTTACTGTGTACAATGATCTACTGATTCTTCTTATTTCACTTTGCATCAATTTATGTGTCTTTCTAGCTTTTTCTCAAATCATCCTGCTCATCGTTTCTGATACTACAATAGTATTCTATTACAATCACATAGCATAACTTGTTCACTTGTTCCCTAATTGATGGATATTCCTTTAATTTCCAATTCTTTTTGCTTTTGCAAAAAGAGCTGTTATAAATATTTTTCTGCAAATGCATCATTTTCCATTTTAAAGAAATCTCTTGGATACAGACCTAATAGTAGTATTACTGGATCCAAGAATATATGCAGTTTTAGAACCCTTTAGGCATATTTCTCAATTGCTTTTGGGAATGGTGGGATCTATTTACAACTCCATCAAGAGTGCATTAGTGTCCTAATTTTTTGATACCCCTGAAGATATTTATACTTTTCCTTTTTTGTCATATTAGTCAATGTTAGGTGTGAAGTGACACTTCAGAGCTGTTTTATTTGCAGCTCTCAAATTAATTGTGATTTAGAGATTTTTTTTAAAGTGACTATAGTTGGCTTTGATTTCTCCATCCATAAACTGCCTAATTGTATCTTTTGACCATTTATCAATTGAGATATGATTCCAATTCTTATAATTTTGACTCATTTCGCTAAATGTTTGAGAAGCGAGGCCTTCATAAAGAACATTTTCAGTAAATTTGTTTTCCCCATCTATATGCTTTCCTTCTAATCTTTGTTGCATTGGTTTTGTTTGTGTGAAACTTAAAAATCTAATATAATTAAAATGATCCATTTTACATATCATAAAGCTCTCTGTCTTCTGTTGGGTCAGTGAATTCTTCCCTTATCTATAGATTTGACAGGTAAACTTTTCAATGCAAATGTAATTTGCTTACAGTATCATCCTTTATGTCTAAATCATGTTCCCATTTTGACTTTATTGTGGTATACAATATAAGATGTGTCTCTATACCTAGTTTCTGTCATACTGTTTTGTAGTTTTCCCACAAGTTTTTGTTAAATAGTGAGTTCCTTTTTTTTTAAACCCTTACCTTCTGTCTTGGAATCAATTGATTCCAAGGCAAAAGAGTGGTAAGGGCTAGGCAATGGGGGTTAAGTGACTTGCCCAGGGTCACACAGCTGGGAAGTATCTGAGACCAGATTTTAACCCAGGACCACCTGTCTCTAGGCCTGGCTCTCAATCCACTGAGTTACTCAGCTGCCCCCAGTGAGTTCTTTTAACACTAGATTATGATAGTAATTTTCTACTATGTATTGTTTACCTAATCTATTTCACTGATCCATCGTTCTATTTCTTGGCTAGTACCAGATTGTTTTGCTGATTACTGCTTTTTACTACAGTTTGAGATCCAGTAACTACCTTCCTTCACATTTTAAATATTAATTCATTTTACATTCTTGACCTTGTTTTTCCACATCAATTGTGTTAATATTTTTTCTAGTTCTATGAAATAATTTTTTAGTAGTTTGGGTGGTAATGTGCTAAAAAAGTAAATTAGAGAGCATTATTTTTTTTGTTATGTATGAGTAGACATGTCTTACCTATGAGCAATTCATGTTTTTCCAATTGCTTAGATATGACTTAGTGTACAAAGTATTTTGCAACTGCATTCCTAGGTTCCTGGGTCTGTCTGCCATATTAACTTTTTATGGTCAAATTCCTTTTTTTTTTTTTTACAGCAGGGGAGGGGGGAGCACTAATTTTCCAGCCTATTTTGCAACTTTAAATTTATATTAAAATTGGACTCTACTCTTAGGGTGGAGGGGGCAGTGCTCCAAGCTTCTTCAGCCAGGGTGGAGGAAGCACGCTCCTGGTGGTTCTGGGTGGCTTGCTGAGACATCTTCTGAGGTAGACTCCACTCCCTTTTTATCCCAGGGAGACAGATCTTTCCTGAGGACCTTTTAAGTTGTGTTGGATTAGAAAACTGATTCAGTCCATCATTTTTTTTCAATTTGAATTAATTTATTGAGTCAATTTAGAACATTATTCCTTGGTTACAATAATTACAATATTTCCCTCCCTCACCGCCACCCACCCTTTCTGCAGCCAACACACAATTTCATTGGGTATTACTTGTGTTACTTGATCAGAACCTATGTCCATGCTGTTGATGTTTGCACTAGGATATTTAGAGGCTACATCCCCAACCATATTCCTTCGACCCATGTAATCAATGTTTTTATTAAATGTAAATAATGTTTTTCTTCTGTGTTTCTACTCCCACAGTTCTTCCTCTGAATGTAGATAGTGTTCTTTCTCATAGATTCCTTCAAGTTGTTCAGGAACACTGCATTGCCACTAATGGAGAAGTCCATTACGTTCGATTATACCACAGTGTATTAGTCTCTGTGTACAATGTTCTCCTGGTTCTGCTTCACTATGAATCAATTCCTGGAGGTTGTTCCAGTCTCCATGGAATTCCTCCACTTTATTATTCCTTTGAGCGCAATAGTATTCCATCACCAACAGATACTACAATTTGTTTAGCCATTCCACAATTGAAGGGCATCCCCTCATTTTCCTATTTTTTGACACCACAAAGAAAACAGCTATGAATATTTTTGTACAAGTCTTTTTCCTTATTATCTCTTTGGGGTACAAACCCAGCAGTACTATGGCTGGATTAAAGGGCACATAGACTCTTAGAACCCTTTGGGCATAGTTCCAAATTGCCCTCCAGAATGGTTGGATCAATTCACAACTCCACCAGCAATGCATTAATGTCCGACTTTGCCACATTCAGTCCATCATTTTGTTGATTGTGGCACTCCAGAATTCATTTGGAGACATTATTTTATAACTGTTTGGAAATGTATTTGGGAGAATTCAGGGGACTTCTTCCATTTCAACTCTGCCCCCTCCATTTTGTATTTTTTAAAAATAAAAACCCAAAACTTTTTTTCCTTTTTTCAATAGAAGGTGGGGTCTGGGTCACAAGGTAAGGAGGTATATCCTTATGGTAGCAAAAAGAAAAAAAAGAGGGTCAGTCAAGCATCCCCCCCCTTTTTTAAAGGAGATAAATAAACAAGTCCAGAAGAGCAGATTAGCAGAAAAGACTTGAAAACTCTAGGTTAATCTTACATATTTAGAAAGAAAAACAAGCTTTATGAAATAGTAGGTACCTACAGTTCCATGTACAATCCTCTTTTTGTTCTACAATATATATGTGCATATATTCACACATAATGTAGTGTTAATTTTGGCACCAAAAAACCCTAAAGGAAGCAGAGTTAAGACAAATATATCTATTCTAATTAATATATATCTGTTTGCAAGTTATCATTGAGAGTAACACTTACAAAATTTGACTTAAGCCATTTCATTGGATGGGTTAATATTTACCTTCCCCCTTACCTTGTTTTTTTTTTGGTTGTTGTTGTTGTTGTTGTTAAGCAGTGGTAAGGATGGGAATTATGACTATTAATTGATTTGGGGTCTAAATTCCTTTTTTTGAGGACTTTCCTATAATAACATTTATCCATTTAATTACAATTAACCATTTAATTTTCTATTTAAAATGTTGGAATCTGTGTTTATTATACTTATCTTGGCAAGCATTCACAAATATGAAAAGTTTACAAAGGACTGAAAAAAGTAGATTCTATCGGAGACCTTCAGTCTTCATAATGTTTAGCTTGTTTGATCCTCAGTTATTCCTTGTAAAACTATACATTATTTCAGCAGTCTTTGGGGGGAGGTACTTATTTTGCTTCCTTCCTATCTTAAAAAGCCTCTCAATAATTTTGGCCACTCTAGAAATCCCTGTAAAGTTGTTAAGGCTTTTGCTGCTTTCTGCAGTCCTGCTAACTCATCATATCATACCACATAATCTCATTTGAGAAAAAAGATGATGGGGCAGGACCAAAGGGCCAAGCTGAAAGATAAAACCACCAAATAGCTTTACAGAGGAGTCATTTTAGTACATGCTGAGGAACAGCAGTTGATAGTAGCAACATTCCTGATGACATGTCTTTTCCCTTCCCCCCATACTCTAACCATGATTGTATTAATTGACAGTAGATAAAAGGTGAAAGAATACAATGCACAGTAACTCTTGTTAAAGCCTACAGGTAAAAGCCTGAATTCTTATTTGAAATAAATGGTTTTCCACTTAATAAACTGGAGTTGTTCCAAGGACATCCTTTCATCTCTGAAGCAGGTGCAGATGAAGTTTTGTGAAACTTATGCTGTATTTGATTTTAAAAAATAAAACATTTAATTAACAAGCATGAAAACAGTGGGGCACTTGAAATGGGATTAAAACAATTGTTTGATTTCACACAGTGCAAATTCAATCTTTGAATGCAATTGTATTGAAAAGCTTTAAAATATTAATAAATTGCCGTGATTATAAAAGAGAAGTTTTAATTTTCTTTCAAGGTTTCTTCTTTAGATAATTTCTAAACCAGAAAAGAGGTTCAAATGAATGTAAAAAAAAATTCCTTGCTAAAAGGAACAAAGATGAAAAGCTACTATGCTGTTTATGGACACAAAAATCAAAATCAAATAAAAACACAGCTCTGGAAATGGATTGTTTAGTAAGGTTTGAAATTGCAATTGCTATCTGGGCTTTGTAGGCTTAAAATACAATAGATTTTTTTCTGAACATACACCATAATATTAAAAAATAAAATGTTATTTCCCAAAGATTGAAGCAAAAATAAAAGTTGTGCAAAAGCAACTCTACTAAAATTTGAACCTGATTTAGAAAAAAAAAAACCAAACAGAGAAGTGTAAAAAGACCAAGAAAGCTGCGGGTAAAGTTCTTACAGTGCTTTCAAATGCTCCCTGCCCTGCCCCTCACCCCCCCCCCCCAGGACCCCCTTTGATGCAAGCATTTTCTAACAGAGATTGCCATTGGTCTCATCAAAATTTTCTGCAGTCAGTGTTTGCTTTATCTTGAAAGAATTTCTTAGTGATTTCTGACACTGGCACTGTGAGAGAGCAAGCCATATGCATGCAATATTTGACAACCTCCTCAAAACATGTTGGGTAAATTTTTCTGATGCCAATCCTCTTGACAGGAATTTTCAAGATGCTTCTTTCCTTTGTGCCTCCCCTTTTGAAAAATGCAAAAAATACATCTAGGTTGTACTAGGAAGAAGTATTAGGAGTAGGGAAAGGAGGGTATTCTCACTCTGGCGGGGGAGGTTTTAATGGCAAGAGTATTATATTTTTTCCCTCTTCTTGACAAGGATACAGTTTTCCATCTGTGACCCTGAAGCCACCAAAAGAAAGAATCTAAGATAAATGTTGATTTCCCCCCTCAAGGTTACTCCTAGAAAGCTAGAATCATAATGTGGAGCTGCTGACTTCAGAATCATACTTCATATGTAGTTCAGTGAAATATGAAGCATACCCCTTTCCAAACGAACTTAGAGGCTTTATCTTCCTTCTTTTGCTTAAGGAAAGAAAGTAGATTTCTCAGATGATCTAGTCAGTGGATCATAGGTTGGTAGATTTAGAAGAGATTATAGAGTCTACCTTCATTATTTTATAGAAGGGGAAACTGAGGCCCAGAAAGACCAAGTGATTTGCTAGTTTTACACACACACAAATAGTGTTAGAGTCAGTATTGGGAGTGTAGCTCTCTTACCCTACAGCTCTCACTCTTCATTGTGCCTTGCTGCCTCTCAGAACAAAATTAAGGTTGTTAGTTTAAAAAGAAATTGTAGCCCAAGTTGAACTCAAATACTAATTAAAACAATCTTATCTACCTAATTAAAACAAAGATGTTATTTTATCAAGAGAGAAGAGAATGCCTGACTTTCCTGAAATGAAGCATTATAGTATCTTGATACTATAACTTTTTTCTAGGCTTAAAATAACTGTAAACATTCTTTATATATGGCTTTTTATTTAGGAAAAGTGAAAACTTAAAAGTATAAGAGACCATGGAAAGGTAAAAGAAAGAATGGAATATCCTAAAAATGCAATGAATTAAGAATTCTAGACCTCTTAATGATAGTTCATCCCAACACTTTATGGAATATCCTATTTCCTCCTATATCACCTTAATATTTTTTAACCTTTAGTAGTTACTCAATTAGTTTTCCTTGTTCTTCACAAGAGGCTGAAATTCTTTGATCTTTTTTGTAGTGTTTTGCTTTCTGATTCCTTTAAGATTTTTGAACCTTTAACCTGTTCCTTTCATTATTTAATTTATTAATTTTCACTCTCTCACTTTCCCATGCTTTCATCTTTTTTTGGATGTCCATTTCGAGCCTTATTTTTTTCTGACTAGCCTCTCTTCCTTTCATTGTCTAAAGGAGACCACAAGAATGAAACTTCTTCCTAATTTATTTCCATCACATTATTGACCTATCTTGGACAATCATAACCAATAATCTAATGCTTGGACCACACTTCCTTTTTTAACTTAGGAGATGGTCTTTATCATTTACTCTATATGAAGGATTCAATTCCATCACCCTTTAACCATCCAGCATGATGTGAACCTTTCCAAAATTAGCTAAATGACAGAATACAGATTTAAAGACTGTGCTCAAAGCCTTTCTAGTGAGGTACAGTTCACCAGATCCTGAACACTGCTGTCATAGTCTTTGAGAATCCCTTTGTCACTCACATGATGAAGTCCTAAAGGAGAACCTCGTTAACAATTACTGTCTCTCTAAGCTCTTTTTCATAAGGAGCAGTTAATGTTGAAAATTATATAAATAGTGCTTTTGTGTAAAAGGAAGAGATTTGTATTTATTATCAATAAATATAGTATATTGCCCTGTTATGGATGAACATTTTGATATCTAATATGTATAGAAAAATAACTGTTTGGATGGAAACATACAAATGGTTTTCAGAGAGGCAGCTTTGGAGACAAATGATCTGTGGTGTGGATTTAAAGAGTTGGCCCTTTTTGTTCATAATGTGGGATGAAGCCTTGTTTGTACAGGAATAGTTTAATATTACAAAGAGGCAGAGGAAGGTCTTTTGCTTATTAAAAACTAGAGGAATTTGAATGTTAGAAAAAGCTTAGGTTCAAGAGTACCAAAGAGAAAAGATGATCATGTTGAGAACTCCTGAGATGCAAAACAAATGTTATTAAATTTGTATATAATTGTTTTATTGCTAAAGATGGTAAAGTTTATAAAGTCACATAATCATCTAGAGACAGGTATGATTGAAAAAGAATTGTTGATTTGATAGGAGAAATTTGAAGAGTTGTCATTATTTGAAAAAAGCCAGTCACCAAAAGCTTTTTCATATAGTAAAGTGTTATAATAAGAGAGCTGCAGAATGATGATAGCAGCTTCAGGGTAAGAGGAGCCTGAAAAGTGAAAACAGCTCTGTTGGACCTTTGGCTCTTAGAGGGATTTAGCTGCAAAAAGCAAAAAAGTGATTTTTGTTTGGTCCTAGATTGGTCTTTAATTTCATTAGTCAACAGTTCCCGTGACAGTTTTTGCACTTCAGCACCACCTGGGCAGGTACATGGCACAGTGGATAGAGCACAAAGTCTTGGAAGTTTCAGGAAGTTTATTGTTGTTCAGTTGTCTATCATGTCTGATGACTACTTTTCATGACACTATTTGAGGTTTTATTGGCAAATATACTAGAGTGGTTTGCTATTTACTTCTCTAGGTTAAATGTTAGTATGTGTCTGAGGCCAGATTTGAAGTTTGGAAGATGCCTATTCTTGACTCCAGACCTGGCACTCTATTCACTGTACCACCTAGCTGTCTTTGGAGTAAAAAAGATCTAATTCAAATCCAGCTTCAGACACTTGCTTAACTGCGTGATTCTGGGCAAGTTGCTTAAATCCTCTTTGTCTCAGTTTCCTCATCTGTAAAATGAATGGGAAAAGGCAATTACTCCAGTATCTTTGCCAAGAAAACACCAAAAGGAGTCATGAAAAGTTGGACATGATTAAAAAAATGACTAAATAATAATCCACCTGGAGTTGGGGAAAGATGAAACTTTTCAGAGGAGCTTATTGTTCTCTGGTACTACCTCTCCAAGTAGATTGCTTGAGGTGGAAAAGCAGACGGGCGTTGGTATCCTGTTATGAGAAACTATGTTTTCCCAAACTTCATTCTTATTGGACTACACAGCATAGAGGTATATGGATGGTCTGTTCTGGATAGCCTAGAGATAGCCAGTTTGACGAGCCTTGCAGTTGTCTGTTATTTACAATAAGAGGTAACACTTTCTAAATGCCCTTTCAAAAATTATTTATTTTTTTTGTTACATTAAAATCTCAGTAACTCCCTTCTTCCCCTCTCAATGCTAGAGAAGGCATCATTTGATAAAAAGACAGGTATATATAAAATGACAGTTTGCTTATTTCTATTTTTCAGTTCTATTTCTGGAGGTGGACATGAGTCATCCTTCAAACAATATGTTTGTTTCTGCTTATAATATTCTCTTGGATCTATTCATTTTGCTCTTCGTAATTTCATGTAGGTTTTTTTCATGCTTTTTTGTTGCTGTTGTTAAATTTCTTGTGTGGGAAAATGTCATTTACAGCCCCTGGGAATGGCATCATTGCCTGAGTATTTCAAAGCGGCATATATGGATGGAAGTTTTGAGGTTGAGATGAATGTAATGGTATGAGCTGAAATGGTGGTGAAGCAGACCAGGTAGGGTGGAATGCCTATCTCATATACAGGAGGAATGAATGGAGGATTGGCCAAGGAGAAAGGGAGGAGTGGTTGGAGGGCTGGTAGTACTAGAATCCTACTCTTATCAGACCTGGGATAAAGAGAAAACAACATATGTGATTAGAAGGGTAAGAATCTTCTTAACCCACAGAGAAATAGGAGGGAAGGGGGAATGAGATAAGGGAGGAACTGGGAGGAACTTGGGGGAATGGAGGGAATAAAAGAATGAAGGGTGGGTTGAGAGAATGGTGGGCAAGGGAATAAGAAAAGGGAGAGAAAGGAAGGAAATTTAGAGGGGTATGCATATCAAGAAGAAGGGGGAAAGGTGAGGGGATAAAGAGGGACTCAGAATAAGGTATGGGAGGGTTTTTTAAGAATCAAACAGATCTCAAGAAGTGGGAAGGCATGGTTGGGGGGATAAGGAAGATATTTTTTGGAAAGATAATTAGAGTAAGAATTAAAATGAAAAGAGGAAGAGACAATGGTGGGATATTTGGAAAGATGGACCAACTTGGAACTAGAAGGGCAAGGGAAAGTATGAGGGAGCATTTCTGGGAAGGGGTATGAATTGGAGAGGCATTGGTAAAAGGAATTTTGACACCTGAAGAGGGATAAAGCGGAAAGAATGGAAAAGGAGAACAAAGTGCGGAGGAATGGAGTAGATGGAAATATATGGCTAGTAACTATGACACTGAGTGTAAATGTGATGAATTCTCCCATGGGAAGATAATGGATAGCAGAAGAGATAAAAAACCCAGGACCTTACAATGTGTTATTTGCAAGAAACATATTGAAAATGAGAGACACACATAGAGTGAAGGTGAAGGACTGGAGTAAAATTTATGATGCCTCTGCTGATCCAGAAAAGGCAGGGATAGCAGTCATGATTTCTGACAGAGTTGGGGCTAGAATGGATATAATTGGAAGGGATAAACAGGGTAATTATATTTCATTGGAGGGGTACTACAGATAATGAAGCATATAGATATTGGGCCTGAATGCACCAAATGTTAAGATATCCAGATTTTTAAAGGAAAAACCAAATGAGATACAGATGGAAATAAATAACAAAATAATAGTAGTAGGGGACTTTAATTTTCCTCTTTCAGAACTAAAGAAATCTTACCAAAAATAAAAAGTTAAGGAGATGAATAGAACCTTAGGTAAGATAAATAATAAGATAGATATCTGAAGAGCCTCTCCATACCTGCATGAAGTGAATAGTTTTTATCCTTAGCAACAAAGAGCTGTTTCCCATTCTCAGCCTCTCCTAAATTTCTTGCATTTGGGTAAAGCCTGTAAACTGCTGCATCATTACTCTGGAAAGAGTATACAGTAGGGGCTAGTATAGTATTGTAGGGAAGTTCTGACTTTCAAAAGCTTATGCCAGGATTAATACCTCTGATGTGAGGGCTTGCCAAGCCCTTTTTAGGGCTTCTCATCCACTTTTGGTGTCTACCTTTCACCCAACTCTCATCTGTGGCTCTAAGATGCTGTAGCATGCACAGTGGCTATACTATGGCAAAACCCTTTTGGTGGGCAAGTTAAACCAGATTGAGGGGAACTGACAGGTCTCAAACATGTCAGTGACTTAGGAGAATATCTATCCCATGCATTTGAAGACTTCCCCAAAGAGGATGAGCAGATGAGAACAATTTGTTCCAATAGCCATGAAAGTAACTGAAACAGGACTGTCCAATGCTTAAAGCATGCTTCAACATGCCAAAGTCATCTGCATCCTGGGTCATTACCAGTCATCTTGACTTTTATCTTTCCACTGAACTTGAATGATACTGGAAGAAAGAATGAGACTGATGACTTTGTGTAACCCTGCCTCACTTACATCTAATTCACACCAAGTCAAGCCATCACTCCTTGAAGCCACTGTCCTTTTCAAAAAGGAAGGATGGACAAAAACAACAGCAAAAATATTCCCAAGATCCTCTTCTTTGTCAGTTATTTTAGTTCTCTCTTTTCCTTTGCTGTCTATTGTCATTTTCAGTTCCTGTTAGTGTGTTATCAAATATACTTTAAAATTGTTTTGCATCATTCATTCATTTAACCATTCATTCAGTCAAAAAATATCTAATAAGTATCTGATTTGTATTTGGCACTGTGCAAAATATACACTTTGATAAGACATTTTGTAGCCTGCTCTCCAGGAACTTCTTAGAGAAGCTAACATTCAATATAAATTAATAGGCTTCACATAAGATTTAGTATGTGGAATTGTGATAACTTTTTTCTTCCCTATTTATAGGTGTATATGTATTTTAATAGGGGGTAAGGGGATGAGAGATTGGGAAAGGTACAGTGTATATAAATATGTGTACATACACATGTACACATTTATAGACACATACACATAGAGTCATAATTATTTACACGCACACACAAAACTATAACCATACACATGTAAATATACATACACACATGTGTGAGAATCTGTACCTATATATACTTCTGGCTTGGCAACTCTGTTTTTGATGTCTGAGGTTGTCCAAAATCTGATCTCCACATTAATGAGACATTGCTATATATTTTTTCATGTCACATACAGATAGATATATTCAGGTATCATATGCTTTTCAAGATCAAATAAAGCAATAACTATTTATATTTCAAACTGAGGCTTATTAACTAAATATTTCAGAATGTGCAAATCAGAGACATGAATGTCAAAGAATAGAAATCTGACCATTACAGAACTCTCCTAGGCATCATGTCGTTAAACTTTGGGTTTTTATCTTGAGGTTGTCATCCCATTGAATCCTTTCCAATAGCTAGCCTTTTCTTATTATTTTCTGCTATTGAGCCCAGTGTTGCACAGAAAAGTCGATTTGTTAATTAGTTTAATCGCCTCTTCTCATAATGGCAGGGTAAGATTGGCAGAGGAAGCTTGTTATCAATCTGTGGTACTGGTAAGCAGTAATTATATATAATGAAGCTTTTGTCTTGCAGCATTCTGAAGATTGTCTTGAACTCCTCCTCAATGATTTAGCAAATGGACTGTCATGTTGAATTCTCCTCTGGCTTCTTCCCCTTACTCACCCTCTTTTTTTCCCCCAATGAAACAAAATTATAGCTTGTTAGGTGGAAGCTCATTTGAAGTCTCAATTTTCTTGAGTATTCTGCTCTTGTTGGGAAGGGCCAGGTGCGCAGGCAGGGCTACAGCATTTGCCTTCAGCTTAAGGTTCCAACTCAACTAGCCTCCTACAAGTCTTTGATTTTCCTTTTGCATTAAGAGGCAATGGTTGTCTTGACAGCAGAGTGAGAGCCCCGTCCTTGTCCTTTGATGCACATTGTGCTACAATCTAATAATCAAAGTCATTTGTCAAGAAATAGGGCGTTCACACTTTTCAATGAAGAGATGGCAATAAACATCAGATTTCGTGTGGATAGAAGCCAAATATGACAGCTACCATCACTTAGAGAGTGTGTTTGGAATGTAGAGTCAGAAATAAATTTTAATAGGAATGACTGATGCTTTCTCTTCCTTGATCTTCAGTAATTAACAAAGGCCTATTTGTGTAAAGTATTGTAAAACCTTGCTGATGTATATGTTTTAGAGCATGACAGATGTAGCTGGAGGAGGGACTGATATTCATTGTAAAGATGATTAAAATGACCTATTGGGCATAATTACAGAAAACAGAAAAATAAGGTTAGCTATTTGGAAACGATTAAATGGGATAACAACTTCAAGGCAGAAATCTAAAGTTTAGCAAGATTATAGATGTGGTAATTTATAAATTTTGATATTAGTGGATCTGATTTGCATATTCTGAAATACTTGCCAAATATACTTTAACTTGATATTTAAAAGATACTATCTTGTTTGTTCATGAACAGCACAAATTGTGATATTGGAGTTTACTTATCTAATTGCCCATCACTTCCCTCTTCCTGCTCATCAGGGAGTCCAACTAACTCTCCTATGGGCAGTAGATGATTTTAATGATTTGTCTTAATAGAGTCCTCGCCACTCTCTGGGGCACTTCTATAAACTGGCAAGTTGCCCAGTCTCTCAACAATTTGATATAGAATAGCTTTTCATCATTCCACCAACTTGTATGTTCCCTGAACACTAAAAAATTTCAGTAAAACTCACATTGTTGCAATTTTTAATTAATTCAGGCATATATCCCTTTTATAGTTTTTTTCTATGAAAAGTTTTCTGAACTGAAACTGTGGCTAATTGGTAGATTTTCTTCAACTTCTTTCTTAACAAATAGATATATTAGCTTTGAGTGCTTTCATCCTTTCCATCTTCTGAGACTCCAAAGCATGTCAGTAGGGAGTTACAACTCTTGCCCAAATAAGCAAACATGTTCCATATAGCTTATGGCTTTATTCCTAGCAGAATTGTGTTTGTGTGTGTGTGTGTGTGTGTTAGAAATTCTATATTGTGATTTCATTGAGATTTTAGCTCAGTTCTTATATTTTCTTTCTTTCTTTCTTTCTTTCTTTCTTTCTTTCTTTCTTTCTTTCTTTCTTTCTTTCTTTCTTTCTTTCTTTCTTTCTTTCTTTCTTTCTTTCTTTCTTTCTTTCTTTCTTTCTTTCTTTCTTTCTTTCTTTCTTTCTTTCTTTCTTTCTTTCTTTCTTTCTTTCTTTCTTTCTTTCTTTCTTTCTTTCTTTCTTTCTTTCTTTCTTTCTTCTTCTTCTTCTTCTTCTTCTTCTTCTTCTTCTTCTTCTTCTTCTTCTTCTTCTTCTTCTTCTTCTTTTTTAAACTCTTACCTTCTATCTTAGAACAAGACTGTGTAGTAGTTCCAAAGTAGAAGAGTGATAAGGGCTAGGCAATGGGGATTAAGGGACTTGCCCAGGGTCACACAGCTAGGAAGTATCTCAGGTCACATTCGAACCTAGGACCTCCCATCTCTAGTCCTGGCTTTCAATCTACTAAACCACCTAGCTGCCCCCAGTTTTTAGGTTTTTTAACATGGCCATCAATGTATGATTGAAATACTCAAGTTGTGAGTCTCTTTGGAGATTTTAATATGTAGATAGTGACTTCTTCATACATGTCAAAGCTAACATTTTCTTAAATAGCTTGCTCTTGAAGTCTGCAGGTTAGTTAGAATGGATTCTGTCAGTTTTCATGATATATGACTAATCATGGAAATTTTATGGTCCATTATTGGGGATGCCTGTGCATTTGTGGGAAATGGTCTGTCACCACTAAGGCGTGACATGCTTTGACTGTTTCCAGAGACAAAAAGTCAACATAGACAGGTTTCAAAAATTTCTCAAAATATTGAACCTGAGTTAATAGCACATTTGTTTTCCTTAAAATAAATTGAGCAAAAAGTCTCATTCACAGTTCTAAATGGCGTATTGCTATCTTAGGCCAGCAAACTTTGTTTATCAATAGCTCTAGTGTTCTCTTAAAAAAAAAAACAACCACACACACAAGCATATCCCTTACCTTCTGTCTTAGAATCAATATTAAGTATTGGTTCCAAGGCAGAAGAGTGGTAAAGGATAGATAAATGGAATTAAGTAACTTCCCCAGGGTCACATAGCTAGAAAATGTCTGAGGTCAGATTTGAACCCAGGACCTCCCATCTCCAAGTCTGGTTCTCTATCTACTAAGCCACCTAGTTGGCCCTTAAAAATATTTTTTAAAATTAAAATTTTTTTAAATTTATCAAGCCAATTTTGTTCTGCCCCTTCTCTTTCCAAAGAGGAAAAGATAAAAATAATATCATTGTAACATATATCATAATCAAACAAAACAAATTCTTTTATTGGCCATATATTGATCAAAGATATGTATCATTCTAAACATTGGCTCATCACCTCTCTGTCAGGGTATGGCATTTTTGATCATCAGTCTTCTGGCATCATGTTTTATTATTATGTTGATCAGAATTAAATAATATAAAATTGTTTATTTTTGCAATGTTATTCCAGTATAAATTGTTCTCTTGAGTTTGCTTACTTTATTCTGTTCATAGAAGTCTTCTCTGTTTTTTCTGGAACTATTTCTTTCATCATTTCTTGTGGCACAATAGTATTCTATTACATCTATGTACAATAATTTCCCCAAATGATGAACATCTCTTTTGTTTCTAATTTTTTGCTATGGGCAAAAAAAGAGCTACTATGCGTTTTTTTTTTTTGGTACATATAGGACCTTTTCTTTTTTCTTTGATCTCCTTGGTGGTAGATATATTGCTGAGTCAAAGGATATGCACAGTTTAGATCTTTTTGGGTTATTCAAGAATTACTAATTTATTAACACTAAATGATCACTATATTAAATGCTACCATTTCTCTCTAATTGAGTTAGAGGAGAACAATGTCATTGGAATAATATGTGGCATACTCTTGGGTGCCAGTTCCAGCTGTCAGTGGAGGAGAAATCCAGTTCTTGAATGGCAATCACTTTTGGTAGGTAGGAGGGATTTCTCTCCCTCCCTCTTCCACTTCCAACCTCCATCAACTTGTGGTACTTGACTGAAGAGGGAAGATTCCATCTACCTGTATGAACTAATACAGAGTAAAGAGAGCAGAACCAGAACAATTATACAATAGGATAAAGAAAAAGAACTTTGAAAGAAAATCCTGAGAACAAATTGATGCAATGACTAGCTATATTTCTAGAGGACTGATGATGGAGCACGCTACAAAGTTCTTGATAGAAAAGCCTTTTTCTCAAGATGCAAAATAAGACATATGTTTTTGGATGCAGTCAATGTGGGAACTTGTTTTACTCTACTATGCTTTGTTTTCAAGGGCTTTGCTCTCCCCTTTCTCTTTTTTTCTCATCATTTGTTTCTTTGAAAGAAAATGCAGAAGGGCAGATAAATGACTCTATATATAGAGCCAGGCCTGGAGATGGGAGGTCCTGGGTTCAGATTTGGCCTGAGACATTTCCTAAAGGTGTGACCCTGGGCAAATCACTTAATCCCAATTGCCTAGCCCTTACTGCTCTTCTGTCTTAGAACCTAAGCTAGATTTTAAGAAAAAACAACAACAACAAAGAAAATACATAGGAGAGAACAAAATGGAAGCCAGAAAGCAGTAGAGTTGAGCAAGTTGAACTTAAAAAAAGAAAAAAACAAACTATGCATAATAATTAAGAGCTGCAGTTTCATTTTTGACTTTTTCTTTTTCTGTTCTCTTATGTATATGGAAACATTTATTTTGTTTAGTGTTTGTTAATTTCAGAATAAAAATGAAATAATAATGGGAAAATGAGTTTAAGAAAGCCTCAGGCAATTAAGGAAACAGGGGACACATCCCAGGTAGTAAAGAATACAGAGAAACCTACAACCAAGGTGAGAAAAGCAGCATTAAGGAGAGAGACTTTTTGTAGCAAAGAAGAGAGCTATCTATGGGCTCAAAAAAGGAGCTAGAACCAGTAATAGGGCATCATTCTGTGGAGAGCAGTTGACACCAGGAGCCCAGATGAACAACATACCTGACTGAGATGCTGTGACCTGTGTGGATCTTTGTGGACTCCCTAAGAAGGAAAAGATATTGAGGCCCTGCCACATTATGGTTGTGAGTAACTTGGCTGCATGAACTCCCTCCTTTATTTCTCATCACTATTGTACTCTCTCTTTTTTTAAACCCTTACCTTCCTTCTTAGAATCAATACTGTGTATTGCTTCCAAAGCTGTAAGGGCTAGGCAAAGAATGAACCCACTCTTCCCATTGATGCTCTGTGCATTTGGGGGAAAGTGTATCCCAAGTTGATGGGGACCATTTCTTGTAGTTGCTGTTCTCACTGTATTCTTTTAGTAAAAACTTTTGCTAAGAGTTAAGGATTACTTAGTTAAGTAGTGGAGTTTGTAGTTAAGGCTGTTTAGTTGTTTCAGTCATGTCTGATTCTTGGTGACCCTATTTTGGGGTTTTCTTGGCATAGATACTGGAGCGATCTGCCATTTATTTCTCCAGCTCATTTTATAGGAACTGTTTACACAGGGTTAAATGACTTGCTTAGGATCACATAACTAGGAAGTGTTTGAGGCCAGCTTTTGGACTCTGAAAGATGAGTCTTCCTTATTTCAGGTCTGACACTATGTCCACTAAGCCACATAGCTACTCTATTAATAAATAATCTTCCCCTGTTAGATTATAAATTCATTGAGGGCGGGGAATTATTTTTCTTTCTCTTATTTGTATCCCAAGAGCTTAGCACAATAAGTGGCACACAGTGGGCACTTAATAAATGTTTATTGAACTGAATGGCCCCCAAAATGATTTGTATTGGATTCTGGAGGCAATAGGGAGCCATTGGAGTTTATTGAGTAGGGTGGATGGGATGACATGACTAGACTTGCTGGTTTGGTGGGTTAGCCTTCTTCAAACAAAGTTATATTTTTCTCTTGATTGCACTTGATATATGTATGTTCATCTGGTCCATTTTTGCAGCAGAATATAGTTCTTCTTCTCTGGCATATTGCTGCTGGTATTTTTGTATCCTTGCTCCCCTTAAAAGGAAAATGATTCTGTCTATGGTTCCATTTCTCACCAGGTTTTCTGTGGGGTTTTGACCTACCCTTCATTGCTTTGCTTCTATGGTGAACACATTAAAAGATGATCTAGGGCTAGTAGAAGTTGGGTTTTTCTAGTGTAGCTCTGTCTTTGCATGTCTTACATTGCTATTCATCCTGCTTTTTCTAGAAATTGACCAAATTTCTGGTGGTTTCTGTTGAAATTCAAGACCAGTTAGTTAGGTTTTTAGCTTTTTGTTTTATGGAATACTTTGGTATACTTCATCTGGTCCGACTTCATCTGCTTCCTTGGGTTTAATTTTTTTGTCATTCTCTGTAGGTAATTATTCATACAAATTACAGAATCAAAAGTTTCACATTTTACTGAATAACAGATTGGATAAATGTGAACTATCCTGGCAATGGTATCCCACAACCAACAAATTACATTTTTTGGTGTTTGCAAACATCTTTACCATGTCATTCTAGGTGACACGGTCTTTAGACTCTGCACAATGCCAAACATTTTGTTTTTTAATGCTTTCTATTAGTTTTTTACTTCTCCCCTGTAATTGACACACAAGTTAATCCTATAGTGATTTTTGTTATGTGGCTGATTCAAATTCCCCTTGGTTGTTCCTTATGGGAATATGACTCATTTCCTGAGATTATTACAAATCCAGTATTTTTATGATATCTTTAGGACATAGGAAATGTACATAGCACTACCTAGGACATAGCAAATGTACATAGCACTACCTATGGATGAGGCATTTTTTTCCTGACTTAAAAATGCTTCTCAGTTTTTCTATTGGTAAGCCTTTGCCAAAGTCTCAGTTTTTAAATCAACTCTTCCTTTTCCAAATTAAGGATTGGAGATAAATTTCCAGGTAATATCTCCTATTGCCATAGTAGACAATAGCTATCAAAGTGTTTGAAAAGTAAAAATCACTATAAAAACTCATCACCCACTACATTTCAGACAAACTGGCTTACTTGCTATTTCTTGTATAGGATAGGGGGCAGCTAGGTGGTGTAATGGATAAAATGCTAGGTCTAGAATCAGAAAGACCTGAGTTCAAATCTAAACTCAGACATGTATTAGCTGTATGAACCCGGGCAAGTCACTTAACCATGTTTCCCTCAGTTTCCTCATTTGTAAAAATGAGTTGGAGAAAAAAAAGTCAAAGTATTTCCAGTATTTTTGCCAAGAAAATGCCAGAGTCATGAAGAATGGGACATGACTGAAATGACTGAATAACAACAGTAAAAGATATTCTCTCTTTTCTCTTTATATTTTTGTGCTGACTGTCCCCTATGCCTGATGTGTTCTTCTTCCTCATGTTCTCCTCTATGTAGCTATATATGTGTATATGTGTGTGTGTGTATGTATACACACAAACAAGAAAATAACCTCAATAAAACAATGACTCTTTGACACCTGACATTAGGCAAGTCACTCTCCTAAGCTATCCTGCATTGGACTAGATGGGCTTTGAGATTCCTTTTAAAACTGAACAATTACTATTGCAAGTGTTTGAATCAGGATTTGAACCCAGGATTTCTGAGTTCAAATACAACCTTAAATCACCATGCTGCCTCCTAATTTGACTGATGCTACCATTCGATACCAGCCTTTTTTTGACAAAATAACTTCTGTTAGCACAAGGCATCAAAACTTTCAATACTCCAGAGGACCTCTGAGATCCTTGACTGAGAATGATCCCATCAAGGATTCCCATCACAATTGTCTGAACCCATCCCTCCCGGGTGACTCTTCTACATGTTCTCCTGTAAATTGTCCATGGGGGTGTCCAGAAGACATAGAGCCCAAAGCAGGGGGCCCTCCTTCTTCAAGTTGTCCTGGGAACTCATAGGATCAGACGTCGCTTTGTAAATCTGCAGGCAGTGGGTTATTTTTGAATGGACTCTCATTTGCTTTTTCAAGAAAAATGACAGCTCTGTGCACGTGCCTGACATTATGGTTCACAAAAATAAACGTACCGGCGTCGGTGCAAGTTGCATATGTGTACTGTAATCAATTTGCTTTCCATTTGAAAAATGAAAATAATTAACGGCAAAAAAGGGCTTCACAATTAAGTAGATACTTCCTTCCCAAGTGCTTTCTCTTCTCATTTTTGCTGTCTCAGTGGTGAACACACAATGGAGAGAATAGCTCAAAAGACCTTTTGCCCAGGCCCATTATGCATTTATTCCATCTGTCTGTGGCAAACCAGAAAGAGCTGTGTTAGGTCTTGCCTTATGGCAAATTCTGATCGGCAGTTGCTGTTTTCCCACAATTACTTAAGCTTCTTTGCACAGCTCCTGGCACAAAGGCCAGAGAGCCTCCTTCTGAGTGTGAGGTACTATTATACAACCGGACCCTTAGGACTAGCCCCTGGCAAAAACAAACAACCGAAAGGCTGCTCAGAGCTAACTTCCAATGGTTGGAAACTGGTCCAGTGATGGAGCAAGAGGAGGCATATACTATGGCAGTTGGGAGCTGTCCCCGCCTCCGGAAAGCTCTCTGTTTTTGTAAGTGTTTTTGGCAACCTGACTTGGTTTTCCACATTGTCCTGTGTCTATAAAGCAGTAGGAAGAAGGTGAGCTAGTTTACTAAAGGTTTTGATTCCCTTTAGGTAGAAATGCATTTAAAAATGCTTTTATTGATAACTTTTGTTCTTATGTCATCTTTATTTCTGACTATATTATTGCTCCATTATTCATTCCCTGTAATACAGAACTTAAAAAAAAAGAGAAAAAAAAAGCAGTTCAACAAAACTAAATAATATAGCAACTGGGTCTGATGGTGTATATAGTGTTCCTTGTCTACCACCCCCCAATTCTGCAAAGAAAGGAGGAGATACATATTCTTCAGGGCCATACGTGGGTATTCTTTGTTTATTGTAGAAATTTGTTTTTAGAGGAGTGCAACTAAGGAGGAGAAATATAGGTAACCTTTTTACATGGCAGGGCTTAGGAGCACAGCAAACCTTCCTCCTCCCCCCACCTTTCTGAGATCTGGAAAATCTATATAAAATGTTTTGGTTTTTGTGTTCTTTTCACAAACTTTAACTTTTTACTCATTTTAACTTTAAAAAAGAAATTGTGTTTATTTATCATATTAAAATATAAAATGTTGAAGCTATATATTACTATGATGATATTTTATACATTTCTGAGTTCCTAAACTTTTTTTCTGTGTTATCTGCTGGCCTTCACATGCCACCTGCAGCTCCTGCAAAACTCTCAAAACATTCCCATTTAATATCGTAAGCTAACCCTCCATAAATTGAAACTGGGAAGGGAAAGCTGGGATGTGGAAGGGATACCTGTAAAGATCAAAAATGATTTCTGCTTCTCTAAGGGGATGCTTAAGTTTTGATATTTTTGGGACAGGCATCTTCAAAATGTTTGTAGAAAATAGAAGAAGAGAACATCCAAACCCATAGAACTTTCAGTTTAAGCTATGACTGAGTCCACTGTTGACTTTTTCCTTGCTAGGGGTGTTCTGAAGTCTTAGTTCAGCTTAAAGCTTTAATAGTTACTAGCTTGGGCTCTACCTGAAATGCCATCGAGGTTCTTCAGGAATCATCTGGTTTTCCAAAAGACAGAAATATCTTTCTTATGTCTCCTAATGGATTATTCATATAACTGTTTTGTATACGTAGAATTCAAGTTCCATGAGGACAAGAAGTAGATCTCATTTACAATTTGTATATTGCCTTCCCTGATGCTGGTACATACTCTTGGTCAAGTGTAATGCTTTGTACACAAAAAGCACCCAACAATGTTTGCTAAATTCAATCAAATAGAGTCTAAAGCATTGAAGGTGAGATAGGAGCTAGAGAACACTCTTCCCCCAATAGAAACTTTAAGGAAAGGAAGGTTCAATGTTCATTTTAGGTCTGAATTTTCCATGGATTTTGCTTTTTCTTTTGGCCATTATT
Organism: Monodelphis domestica; assembly: GCF_027887165.1. NCBI lineage: Eukaryota > Metazoa > Chordata > Mammalia > Didelphimorphia > Didelphidae > Monodelphis > Monodelphis domestica. The sequence continues at coordinate 361,203,498 of NC_077228.1, forward strand.
TATTTTGTTTCATTTAGTAAAAAAATACCTATTCTAAAATTGTGGTTGGTTCTAGAGAAAGTACAGGTTTCACATGATCCTGGTTGGGCCTCATGAAACTCATCATCTAATTGGGAAACAAAAAAAAAAACACAAAACACAGGGAACTAAATTATATAGCATTATAGATGAGTTCATTAAAAATGTGAAAAACCAAGAACTATGTCAGGTCCTAGGGAGAAAGGTCATTAATGAATGAGAAACTAGAGAAGAGATGGAATGTTAATTGGATTTTAAATCATAGGTAAAAACTCAACAAGTAAAGTATGAAATTTCATGATCAAAGAAGAGCAGGAATAAAGACATGGCATTTTGAGGACCAGAGTGTGTTGGAGGTTACTTAGAGCATGGAAAAGAATAATATAAGATATGACTAGAGAGATAGAATGGATGTACATTGTGGAGGATCTTTAATTCTGGATAATGGTGTTTTAAAGTTCCTTCATTAGGTAGTTCTTTGTGCAGATAGTGGATAGAGAGGGAACCTAGTCAGGTTTTTGCATGAGAAATATTACCTTTGTGGTGAATTTGAAGGTGTAGAGAGTAAAGCCAAGGAAATCGACTTGGAAGCTATTGCAATAATTTAATTACCACTTGATTAAGGGGTATTAGTGCAGAGGTGGTGGGAATATAAAGGAAGGAACAGATGGAAGGAAGACTGGAAATGGAATTAATAAAAACTGGGAGCTAATAACAGAGCAGTGGCAGTATTTCATGGTAAAATATAGCATTAGAAAAATTATGCCAAAAATTTGAGTGGATAATAAAATAGATATGACTGGGAAAATAGTTCCAAAATATAAAAATAGTAAATTACTCCAATAAAGGAGTAAAAGTACTTCATTTTTTTGGTTTGTGACCTTTTGCTCAAGTATATTGTAAGCATGAGGGGAAGAAGGCTTATATATGATAGCCAGAGCTATAACTATCAGTTTTTGTAATTTGGGCCAAAGAGGTGTCCTCAGTTCACTTCATTGGTCAGTAGAGACTATGGGTACAATTAGGGAACCCAGTGAGGTGAGAGGGAAGGCAGTGCAAGTAAATAAGAGTTCACTAAGTCCTGTTTTCTCTACATAGCTGAAGAATTAGAAATGCTTGATTCCTTTTAAGTTTGGCACCATGGACACAGTTCTAGTTCTTTTCTTTAGTTATAGTTCTGATAATGGCTTTGAGTAATGAAGTAGGTAGCAATAGATAGCTTCAAATTTTGGTTGTTATTTGAATTAAAAATGTGTGTGGTAGATGAAGTGGTTCCAAGAAGGTAATTAAAAGGCCAATTATTTGTTTTCAATTACTATTAGTTTTTTTTAATAAATTAGCTAAGTGAATTGAGCTAACTAAAACATAGATTACACATAAATCCCAGTCAGGGATGTTTTTAAAAAATGAACTTGGTTTTATGTAGATTTGCTTCAAGTTCCTACTAGCTGATATCTCAGCCCACATCATTTTTGTTTCTTGTTGCTCTATCTTTGCATACTTTGCTTCCCTTTTTTCTTCCTTCCTCTCACAGTGATTTCTTTGCCCATAGCTTTTAGTACTTTCCCAGGATGCACATTCAATACACAAACTCCATTTCTTTTGTAGAAGTCTAGAATCGGAATGGGTGAATGATGATAATAGAAATTCAACTGGGTCTAGTCTAACTATAAAATACAAAGTTGAATTAGAAGCTCTCTAATGCCCTGCTCACTTTTAAAATCTGGTTATGAAGGGGGCTATAAAATTATGCATACCTTTTGACCCAGTAATACTACTGGCTCTGGATTCCAAAGAAATCAGAAATAAAGGAAAAGCATCTACCTGCACAAAATATTTTTAGCAACCCTGTCTCTCTTTTTATAGTATTTCACTTAGCAGCTCTTTTTGTAGTGGCAAAGAATGGAAACTGAGGGAATGTGTATTAATTGGAGAATGAACAAGTTGTGGTATATGGTTGTAATGAAATACTATTGTGCCATAAGAAATGATGAACAGGATGAAATCAGAAAAATCTGGGAAGACTTATATGAACTGATGAAAAGTGAAGTAAGCAGAACCAAGAGAACAATGTACATAGTAACAGAAATATTATATGATGATCAACTGTGAAGAACTAAACCATTATCTGCAAAGCAAGTTTTCAAGATAACCACAATGGACTCATGTAGAAAAATTCTACCAAAAGTGAAAGAAGGAATTATTAGAGTGTGATTGCAGATCAAAACATGACATCTTCCACTTCATTTCCTTCATGAATTTTTTATTGTATCTGTGATATGTCTTCTATAACAACATGAGCAATATGGAAATATTGATTGCTCGAAAGCACTGGTATAATCTGTATCAGACTATTTACTACCTTGGAAAGGCAGAGGGGAGAAAATATGAATTCTAAACTGTCAGAAGACTATTGGTCAAACATTCTACATGTAAGTGAAAAAAAATATGGTTATGATCTCTGCTCACTTTTAAAATTTGGTTAGCTTATGGTCCCTGAATTTATCTGAAGTATTCTTGAATCTTTTTTTTTTCCTGTTGATGTTATGATGGTCTTGACTAATGATGTGTATTTATATTAATGGGTGAATGAATGAAAAATACTATAACATACTGCTAGGTGCTGGGAGCACAGATACAAAAATGAAGATATAACTTTGCCTTCAAAAAGCTTATATTCTATCAATTTTTTAAAATTCTGAACTTAACATGAAATAAAATAAACAATGTTTCCATTCATATAGTAGAGATAAAAAGAGGACTGATAGCACATGAATTGTGAATTTCCACTATGTATAGCATGTTTTCCTAAGTTACATAATAAATTCAACTTATAACTTTGAAAAACTATTCTGATTATCCTTCCATTCTAATAGGGAGAGACAACACCTATAGGGAATGGGGTCCAAGAAGGGATGTTTTATTTTGGAAAGTTACAGTGATGGTGAATGGACAGGGGAGTGGATTGACATTCCATTTTTGGGAACAATGACAGTTGATTAATTTGTGGTTCAGAGAGGGGGATTTGTTATGAACACACGAGTCAACCTTCAATCAGAACAGTGAAGCCCAGGGCACATTTTTAGGTGGATTGAATTTAGGTCTTACACCTGTATTCCCAAGGTAAAGGGAGTAGGGCCAGTGGTCCTTAGCTAAGCCCACCAGGATCCTGTTGCATACAAATGACATTCCAGTAAATTTTTGCCTTTAACACTAATAACTTAGAGTTTAACTCCATCCCCTGCTTTTGCCACTCATTTATTAATCCACTGCTCAGCAGCATCCTATAGCCTTATCATCTCTCCTTCCAGGGAATATCATTTTCTCTGATTAGGGAAAGACATTCAAGCTAAAGAAACATCTAGGGCATTGAGATCCAGTTTCAGGCTCACTACCACATGCTTGAATTTGCCATTCCTGTAGGACATGGTGAGGGGTGGGAGATTCTAGCACTGTTGGAAGTCTTAGGGAGAACTTGAAGAGTCCTGGTATGCTTAACAGACAGATGGAGGGAGAAAAAAATTTTATCTTCTTTCTTTAAAGATTGAGGGAGTGATTTTTCCTGGTTAAGTCAATGATCATATTTGGCACAGTCCTAACTTTCTCATGAGGACTTTGGAACTAATAAGGAATTCCTGAACCAGCAAAGCACATAACTCTTCAGAAATGGACCCAGCCTCAGGCACATTTTTATGCATGTTTCATGGGATAGTACCCACAAGGTCTTGTCTAGCAGGTCAGGGGAACTCCTGATCTCCTCTGTTATACATATACCAACACATTTACATAGAGAAAACAGACTGTGGAGAATGTAAAAGTTATCATTGGTGCAAATCCCAATAAATCCAGATCTGCTTTAATGAGGCATATATATGCATGAACATGATTTCTAGTATAACATGGGAAATAAACAGGTGCTATTTCTCAGTGAAATACATCCTTAGAAATATCTTCACTAAATTTTCTGAACCATCTGTTAATAGGAAAGGCCAAACAGCTACAGTAATAATCCTAAACTGAAAAGAAGAACTATTTTCCATGAAAGCATATGCACCTTTTAACTGAGACATCCAGCTGTAAGTAGCAAGGCAACATCATGGTATCTGGTCTACTTGGTAATTTGCCATTGCAACCCATGGACTAGAGCATGTGAAAAATGATTGATCCCTAGGGCCACCAACCCTGACTGTCTGGTGCTCCTCCAGCCCCCACAGTGTGGCTCTTATTCTCCTACCTTCAACCAGATCACTCCTATAGCCTCGGGGGGTTTCCATTATGATCTTTAATAAAGTTGAATGAACTTTGTAATTGAATGAGGGCCATACATTGGGGATTTTTGATGGGTTAGGCTCATCAGGATGCAAAGCAGGGTTTTGGAAGGAGGGTAGATAGTAGGGGGATGGGTCTGAAGTGGAATCAGTGACAACTTTGCTCACTTCATGACTTTATTTTTCATCCTGATTTACTGTAGAATAAATTAGAAAGTGCATTAAACCAGTGTACCTGAAAACACTGCCTGGCTCTGGCATGATTCATATAAATATAATAAATAAAAATAAAAATAAATATAAATAAAATCTGGTGTCTTTGGTGCAACTGAGTAAAAATATTTTTCATGCAAAGGACCTCCTCTGCTAAAACACCACATTATTTTCTCTCTCTATCATCTGTGTCTCTATCAGTCTCTATCATCTATCACACAGAAGAGGTTATAAGTATGTATGTGTGTGCATGCACACATGTATATCCTTTAAAAGTACAATGGAAAGTGCAGCTGGATGGCTCAGTGGATAGAGAACCAGGCTTGGAGATATGAGGTTCTAGGTTCAAATCTGGTGACTCTTCCTAGTTATGTGACTCTAGACAAGTCAAATCCCAACTGCCTATCTCTTACTCCTCTTATGCCTTGGAGGCAATATTTAGTATTGATTCTAAGAGAGAAAGTAAGGGCTTAAAAAAAACCCATAGTAGAAAGACCCCTGGATTTCTGAGTCAGAGGATTCTACTCATGTTTTTGCTTTGCCATTTTCTACCCATGTGAACTTCGATAAGTCATTCAGATCTCTCGTTCTTGGCTTTTATCAAAAATGAGAGATTTTGATCAGATGACCTCTGGGTTCTAAGTAAATGATTCTATAAGGTTGAGGCTTATTTGTTGACTCAAATTCTTCCACAGAGGTTATATCTTATGCTTTTGTATGCTAGCTTATAGTATATTTCTTTTAGGCTGGATGAGAATTTACTCATTAGGAGTCAGGGCAGTATGCTAGAAAGAGCATCAGCTCTTAAGTCAGAGGGCACAGGTCCAAATCGTTCCTGTATCATTTAAATAGTATGACTTTGTGGAAATTATTTAACCTTTCAGGACCTCAGTTTTCTCATCTGGAAAATGAGGTGGTTGGACTAGATAATCTCAGAGGTCCATTCTGATTCAGGATTTATGATTCTACAACTTGGATTTGAATTCCAGTTTTTCCATTTACTATCTGTGTGACTTAGGACAAAATTAACTTCTCTGGGACTCAGTTTGTAAAATGAAAGTACTGGTATCATAAGACAGAGTGAATATAAGGAAAACAAAGACATATGGAAGATATATAATTCATGCAAATGAAGGAAGAAGTAGGAAAAGAAAATATTCAATAGCTACAGAAATGTAAATGGAAATAACAAAATGATTCAAATTGTCTCTGAGGTAGAGGAGTAAATGTGCCTTTGTACCTTATTTATAGAGATAGTCTGTGGGCATAGAATATTACATATACTGTCAGACTGTTGGATTATTGGCTAGTTTTTCCTGAATTGCTTCCCCTTCTCTTTATTTTTATTTTTTTGTTATAAAGAAGAGCTTTCTGAGGAGGAAAAGGGGTTCAAAGAAAAATATATCAATACAACTTTAAAATTCTTGATGTCAAATTAAATTTTATTTTCAAAAGAAGTCCCTACTTTTCCTCAAAACTCTCTTTTCCTCTCTCGTCCCACACTGACACAGTAAAAACAAAAACAAAAACAAAAACAAAATTCCTGTTACAAACATGCGTAGTTGAGCAAAACAAATTCCTACACGGTCATGTCCAAATATGGCTCTGTTGGCATTTTGAGTCTTTCACTTCTCTCTCAGAAGGTGGGTAGATTGTTTCATCACAAGTCTGCTAGAATTGTGGTGGCCTTTGTGCTGATCCGAGTGCCTAAAAATCTTTCAAAGTTGTTTGTCCTTATAATGTTGCTATTGTATGACATTTTCTGGGTTTTGCTCATTTTACTTTGCATCAGTTCAGACTAGTCTTTCCAGGTTTCCCTAAAATTGTCTCCTTTATCATTTCTTAGTATTACTTTACATTTATATACCATTACTTGTTCAGTCATTTTCCAATTTATCAATCTAACTTTCAGAAAAAAGAGTTGAATTAGATAACCTCTAAGGTTCCTTCTAGCTTCAAAACTGTGATCTTAGACTTGGTGTTACTCATACTCATAAAATAGCTTTCAGCTCTGCCTTCTTGGTCATGGATTCATTTAGCACTTAGGTTCTGAACAGAAGTTTAAATGAATATATGGTTGGGAAGTTATACAGTGAGAGTGTGGATAGCACCATTTGTTTCTTCTCACTGTTAATTATAATTCAGATTATAGATCCCCTGTTGGTCCTTCCTTACTCACAAATTAATGTGAACATACATTTTTGTGAAGCCTTTTTTTGCACACAATGGCAATTAATATGATTTATTGCAATGGATATTTAGTAAAATGTTTGCAAATGTTGAGAAAGGAGGAGGGAAAGACATTCTGACTCAAGATCATCTTGATAACACTATGTAAGGGTAGAAAATCTAAAACTCACTTTTTTTGGTAATGTGTATATGGCACTGAAATTTTCATATATATATATAAATTATATATACATATATTTCTGGTGTTCTTGGAATTCAGTATTCTTTATTCATTCATGGTCGTGTGTGACTCTCATTGCTTGAAAGCTAGAGGTATGATTTGAAAGAGTATTATACAAATTACCCAACCTTTAAGGGCTAAATTGAGAAACTGAGACACATGTATGGAAAATCAATAGAGGACATTGTAATATAAGCTTTTACAAAAGGTGAGCTTAATCAAGGCTTCTTGTAAGAATTCAGATAGATATTGAAGGGAAAGTGATAGATTCGTGTAGTGGAGGTAAATAGATAAGGAAAACAGCGACCTGGTTGAAACAGTGCAATGAGAAATAGTGAATGATGGAGGAAGAACCATTTCTGCAGTGAAATTTGGATAGGTATGGAATGGGGTAGGAATTTGGTAGGATTGACATCATTAATTTGTTTAAGGAACGTGAATCTGAGAACATTTAAGAATAGAATTAAGCCAAAGAGAAGAATGATAGGCAGAACAATTAGCAGCTTGTTGTAGTAATAAAGAAATTAATTTATCGATTATGGAATAACTATAAAAATGAAGGGAATGTCTTTTCTTTCCAGAAGTAGGAAACTGTTGGTGTGGACAATCGAACGAATTGCACAGTGATGAACTGCTTAATTTGATGGAACAGCTTCTAATCCTATTCCCTTTTTCATTGGTTGTTGCAAGGTTAGAGAGGAGGAGATAACATCAGAAAAGGTGGTGATAAAAATATGAGCAAAAATTGAAAATAAAAAAATGGAGGGAAAGGTAGAAATCGGAGACTTTTTTAGAGTTGGGAAGACTTGGTGATTAAATAATCAAAGGGAAAAGATGTCATATCTTTTCTTTAGGGCCAAGATTTTCTTTATAACTTTGAAAGATTCAATTTTGATCGTCTCATAGTTGTTCTTTCCATTTAGAGTATTGCAATTATTGCATGTTGTTTTCCTGGAGCTGCTTACTTCATATAAGTTCACGTAAATTTTCCTGTGCACATCTGTATTGGTGATGTTCAGTGTTTCTTGAAATCCTGTTATGTTCCTTTACATTTATATATCACCATTTTATATGATCATTCCCTAATTATTCAAGGAATATGGACATTTTAGTCATTTTCTTTGTAACAAGATACTTGTACTAATTCATAGTTCTATGAATAATATAATAGTGTGCTTGTCTTTCCACAACTCCTCCAATTTTAACTACTCCCACCTTTTTGTCATCTTTGCTAATTTGCTTCATTATTAGTATTGTGGAGCATTTTTGATGGTTGTTAATAATTTTTAATTATTTTGGCAAATGTTTGCTCATATCATTTGACTACTTGTCTACTGGGAAGTAGCCTCCCTTCTCAGTTAGTTCTTCTAGTTGTTTATATATTTTGTTACCAAAACCTTTAAAAATATTTTGATAGATTTTGTTTCCAGTTAGCTACTTCCTTTCTTATCCTAGATGCATTAATTTTGTTTGTACAAAAAATTTTCAATTTTGTGTTACCAAAATTATTTATCTCCTGTAATTGCCCTTATCCCTTGTTTCATTTCTTAGAAAACTTATTAAAAGAATATAATATCCTTCTTTTCTAATTCTATGTGATATAATCTTTAATATTCAAGTCACATGTGCATGGAGTATGGTGCAAGATATTGGCCTAAACCCAATTTATGCTTTCTAGTTTTCCCAGTAGTTTTCCCTAAGTAATTTATGTTTTGGGGTCTATTGCACACTAAGTTCTTCTTTTTTTTTTGCTTTTATTTTTTTTCCATTTGAATTAGTTTATTTAGTCAATTTAGAACATTAATCCTTGGTTACAATAATCACATTATTTCCCTCCCTCCCCTCCACCCACTCTTCCCGCAACCAACTAGCAATTTCATTGGGTATTACTTGTGTCCTTGATCAGAACCTATTTCCATGTTGTTTACACTAGGATATTCATTCAGAGTCTACATCCCCAACCATATCCCTTAGACCCATGTATTCATGCAGTTGTTTTTCTTCGGTGTTTTTACTCCCACCGGGCTTCCTCTGAATGTGGATGAACACTAAGTTCTTGAGCTTTATTACTTTTCGTTTTCTCTTGTCTGATCTGTTTCATTGAGTTTCTTTTCTACTATTAACCAGTATCAATAGGCTTGATGATTGCCGATTCATAATTTGCTTCTAAATTAGTTTTAAAGGATATAGAAAATATATTCACTGATTTGTGCTTTAAAATAAGGCAAATTTAATCCACTTTGTTTCCATAAACTTATTTGATATTGTTTCCTTTAGATCAATGAAGAATAAAAAAGTTTTTCTTGTTTTAAATTAAAAAAAAAACCTTTGTAAATTGATTGTATTATTTGAGTGAGTGCTAATCACTAGCCTATTTCTTCGGGACTTAACATATTTTCTCAAATAATTTTAAGTGATTGTAATAAACATCTGAAACTACTAAAAGTATCTCCTTGCTTAGAAAAATAACAATGAGATGTAGAGAATTCCAAAATACATCAGGTAGCTTGCAGATAGCCCTTCACTGATATATCCAATGGTCTTGGGAGCCTATTAACAGAATTCATTATAAAATGCTTGTAATGCTAAAAAAAAAACCTTACAAAATATAAAAAGAATTTTATAAAATATTCCTCAGAAACAGAAAAATCAGAATATTCTTGAGATATCAAGTTCTTTCTATAAGCCAATTATATTTTGCTTTTGGGATTCACATTATTTGTTATATTGTTATTTATTATTAAGGTCACTCACACAATTATAAATCATTCCCATAACTCATCATAATATACAAAGCATGTTGGGTCAAAAATGGCAAGCCAGTTTGGGCTGCCAATAAGATATCTGCTTTGGTTGTGTGAACCACAGCAAGCCACTATATTGTATATATATATATATATATATTTATCTTTAATCTGGTTGCAGGCTTTGGATCTGCAGGAGAGCAGGTGGCGATTTTCTTATAGAAAATTTAATAGCCAATTTATGTACTTATTCTTTCCCAAATGTCCAGAATCATGGAACTCCAATTTTCATGACCGTAAATTTATATATTGTCATATTTGTTTGAAAATTTATATACTGGCTCACCATATGAACATGTTCTCATTGCCTACTCAGGCCTTTGAGCAATTTGCAGTCTTTTGTTAGCAAATAAAGGCTCTCCGAGCCTCCTATTTTGAGCACCGAGTTTACCAGCTGCTATCCACTACTAGGCTTCATTAGAGGCCTGCTGTTCCGCTGAGAACCACACCACATGCTACACCCTCTGTTGTCTGCATATTACCCTGTTGCTGCTCCTTAAATTACCAGGTACAAAAGGTTGTTCTATTTCTCCACATAGAACTACCACTCTTCTCCAATTTGAAGAGGCTCTATATATCATGATCTCTCTAACTAATTAAGGTTCATAGACAGGCCACAGGTTGCTATGGAAGAGTCATCCCAAAGCCTGATATTTTTTCTGCAGTTGTTGCTGTTGGGCTTTTTTTTGTTGTTTTGTTTTTTGGTAAAAGATTACGGATGCTGGTTTTTCCCCCCTTTTGCAAAATATCTCTTGCTCAATTATTTGTTATGGTTTAAAAAAAAAAAGAACAAAATGACTTTGCTTGTTTCAATCTAGATGATTTCATGGGCTTCTTTACCCCAAAGCCATTTGATAAGCAACTTTTATTAGAGGAAAAGAGGACATTAGTAGTACTTATGAAAGTGGCAATGAAAGGGATTCCGGCTGTATTTTTTGACTAATGAACTTGGAAACACATTTCCTATAATATTTCTGGTCTGGACCTATACAAATGTCTGCTTCTGGGGTTAATGGAAACAAATTATAACTTTCTATTGTATTTGTTATTATTTATTTTTGTCTATTATTTATTATATATCTTATAAATATATAACCTATAATATGATATATAATATATTTATTATATGATATATGTATATGAAATGTATATACTATAATAATAATATATGATATAATATGTAGTATAATATATAATACATATAAAATGCAAACATATACTTATATATGTAGAACATAATATATTTATATATAAAATATAAATATACCAAATATTTATACAAAATATAAAACAAACATACAATAATATATTATATAATACATTTATTTGAAATATAAATTATATAAAATACATTATATTACACATATTATTATATTAGATATATTTAGATAATGTTTATATAAAATATAGCAATATATTATAATAATAAATATAGTACTTTATTATTATATTTATTAATTAGTATTATTTGCATATTGGGAAGAATGTCCATATTTAAGGAATTGATTTTAGAAATGATCAAAGTTTCTCCTGGTATTATAAGTAGAATGGTTTCATATTTTCAACCTTCCCTGCAAAGAACTTGTTTTTTTATTAAAAAATTTTTTTCACCCATGGTTGCATGTTTCATGTTTTTCTCCTACCCTCATCCTCTTCCCCCACTCCTTCCCCAGCCCCTCCAGGGTTGATCAACAATTCCACTGGGTTATACATAAATATATTATCACTAGAGCCCATTTCCATATTATTTATTTTTGTAAAAGAGCAGGCCTTTAAAACCAAAACCCAAAATCACATACTCATATAAACAAGTGATGAATCACTTGTTTTCTTCTGGATTTCTACTCCCACAGTTCTTACTCTAGATGTGGATAGCATTCTTTCTCATAAGTCTCCAGAGAGAACTTCTACTCTTTGTCTCTTGATTAAGGGAGAGAATTTACATGATTGCTGTATGAAAAGTTTTGTGAAAATATATATTCTTATAAAAAATAAATTATAGAACAATTATTCGTTGTAAAAAAGTCTACAACTTGACAAAAGAATGAGCAGGATTTTTTCAAATAGCAACGTCTTTCCATAGGCATTTAAATTTGATTTAATTGACAAAATAATTAATTTGCACATCTTTAAAAGAGCACATCAATTACATAAAGAGAGGAGCATCTGCAGTCTAGGGTGACCAAGCATTCTGAATTTGGTAGAACAGGCTTGAATTTTCAAACACCTGTCCCCTGTGAGTCATCCTATAAAAATATGTTTCAGTGGCATGCTTTATTCCTTTCTTCATCTTACATTCTTTCTCCCCTCTTCTGTCTTCTTTCTCTCCCTAAATCTCATTGTCATTCCTTATTCACTTAAATATATATTTGCTTGTCTATAGGCTTTATAGTTCTGTTTCCTTTCAGGGAAATTTCATTTCTGAGTCTATTTAACTTTCCTGGTTGGTAGTCCTTTTTGTGATCATGCTTAGCTCCTTGTCTGAACTTCTTGGTTCTAAAACTCCAGCCCAATGCTTTACCTAGGCGACCATCTCTGCTCAGGAGTCCTTATGTCCTCTGCTTGTGGCTTCTATATCTGCAATCTGGCCACTTCACATTTTATAATTAGTCTTTCAGCATTTACTAAACATCTTCTGTGCTATGGGGGATACAAAGAAGTTTCATTAAGAAGCTTACAATTTTAATAGCAAAAAAAAAACCCATTAAGATATGGAAAGTCAAAAACAGTACAGGATAATATAGGAGATACCATAGGGCAGTGAATCACGAATTGTTAAGTGATACAGAAAATAAATATTATAAGAATTCAAAGTACAGCTTAAATCTATGGCTTATATCTTGGTTTACCCACCTGTCAATAATATTCAAGAAAATAAAAGCAAATTAAGCATGTGGTACCTTAGTTTCACCTCCTAGAAAATTTGGAAGATGCAAAGCATTCACAAGACCTCACAAACATATAGAGGCAACTACAGTACTCCAGTAGTCCCTAAGCTCCCCTTGGAAGAAATTATATTTGGGGTGATCATCAGGACAAAACTTTACTGTCTGATGAATTTTTTTCATGAGAGTCCTACAGAATCTCCTTAAGAATAAATGTTTAGATTTTCCCTCTAAGGGGAACATATTTTTGATGGGTTAGTACAATTTAAGCAATTTCTTGTAATAAATAGTTTTCTCCCAATGCTGTGGCTTTAGTCTTTCTGCTACAAAGCTCATATGAGCTATCCTTTTCTTTCTACACAGACACTGGCTGTTATTCAGGAACTATATTGCAGAGAAGTTTCTGTAGGGGTGCCACAAATGTTCTGGACTTAGTTCTGTTCTCTTCAACCCTTTTTTTTTTTTAATCAAGGTTTTGTGTGAAGCAATGGATATTCTGTTCAAATTTGTAGGTATCATGAAATGAGGAACACAAACTAATATCTTGGACTACAGAATCAGCCTGAAAAGATTTCAATAGGCTTAAGTGTTGGGTAAAATCAAGCAATGTGAGTTTTGGGGAATTTTTAATTATAAAACTAATAACTATAAGGTGATTCAAATAACCAATAAACAACACAAATAAGGGGTGAATATGTTAGTCACACAAAATGCTTTAACAAAAAATAAACAAAAAAAGCATCTGTTCTGCCTTCCCTGTACAAATCTGCCTGAAGTTTTGCTACCTTTGACTTTCCTTTTCTTAAAAAAAAAGAAACCCAACTTATATATGTTGCATTTTCCCAATTTAGTGATACTTTTTGTGTATAGTTGGTGTACATATTGTTCCGATTTTACTGGTCTTGCTTTGTATTAGTTCACTTGGGTCTTTCAGTATTTCCTTATAAGATTAATATTTATATTGTTTGATAATTTTTTGTAGCATCACAATATTTCAATTCACTAATATATCATGATTTATTCAGTTGTTCTCTAGTCATTGGATATATAGGCTGTTTTCACTTATCTGCTATTATTACAAATCAAGCAACTGTGAATATTTTTGTTCTGATAGTCCTTTTCTTTTTCTCTTATTTTTAGGATGAAGCCCTCTCAATGGAATCACTGGTTCAAAAGACCTCACCTATTTTGTGTTTTTTGTTCTATGGTATTTAGTAGAAAGTGCTGGATCTGGAGTTAGAAAGATCTAGATTCAAATTCTGATTGACATTTAAAGGTTGGGTGACCAAGGATAAATTAATTTACCTCTCTGACCCTTAGTTTCCTCATCTATAAAATGAGGGGTTGGTCACCCTGGGCAAGTCCTTGACCCCCATTGCCTAGCCCTTACCACTCTTCTGCCTTGGAGCCAATACACAGTATTGACTCTAAGACGGAAGATAAGGGTTAAAAAAAAATGAGGGGTTGGTCTAGATAAGCCTCTAAGGTCCCTTTCAACTCTAAATCTATGATCTTACATTGTTATAATGATCTACAAAATATTTGTACCTATCTTCAGTCTCACCAACAATGTATTTATTACAGTTTCTATTCTGTTGTAGCCCCACCAGTGAAACACATGTGTATACATGCATGCATTTATGCAGATACATCCATTTTAGTTCAAAGTTAGTGGGAAAGGTATTTATTCATTTATTAGAGAACTGGAACATCTTTTCATAGGATTATTAGCGATTTGAATTTCCTCTTTCAAAAACTGTACATTCACTCATGATCTTTAGTCATTGCACATTTGGGAGGTATGTGTTAGTCTTAAAGATGCAATATGAAATCTTGTGACTAGATTTATAGTTCATTAAAGATGAACTATAAGAATACAGGATGTGGGATACCTGGCTTAGCAGTAGTTAATGTGAAAAGACCTAGAGATTTTAGTTGACTACAAATTGATTATGATCCAACAATGTTATCTAATTATTTAAAAACCTAACCTAGTGTGAATTTAGACTGCATCAATAGAAGGGGACTTTCCAAACAAGTGGGGCCATAACTAGGTCAGGCAGACTGGGGCTTTGCCCCAGGGCACCAAAATTCGGAGGGTATCTTTTGGTTGAGTTGAAGTGTGTCAAGGCCAGCTGGAGTTTCATATGGAAATTCTTCCAAATCCTCAGGCTACTTAACTCGAATATTTGGATTAAAGTCCCAGTTTACATTTATTTTCAGGCACATCCACAGCCCACCATCCCTGGTGGAACAATCCAAAAGAAAGGAACAATTAAAGTTGGTGACAATCCCTGTAGCACTACAAATCTCCATCACCATAATGACTGTTTCTCTTCTCTTCTCCTTGAAATTAGAAAATAATGATGTCATGGACAAATCTTCACAATGAACTCTGTTCCATGTAAAGTTTGTAGTTCAACCTAGATTTTTTTCTGGCCACCACAGTGTTTATAACTGATTTAAAGGTCATTTTCAAGCAATGTTCTTTAGAATATTAAAAAAAAACAAAAACCTTCCCTTCCCTCTTAGAATCAATACCAAGTATTGATTCCAAGGCAGAAGAGTGCTAAGGGCTAGGCAATGGAGGTTAAGTGACTTGCCCAGGGTCACACAGCTAGTAAATATCTGAGGACAAATTTGAATTTAGGTCTTCCTGAGTCCTGGCCCAGCACTCTTTCCCACTGTGCCACCTAGCTGCCTTGTTGTTTGGTAAATGTTTTTATGTTTGAGTTAATGGTATTATGGTTACTGATTTTGTGTAAAAATGAAACTCGGTGGAGTCTTAGGAGCTACAGTGGCAAGTAATAGGGAATATTTCTCTCCTTTTCCTTTCTCTCGACCAAAAACAGGACTATTCTTTTTTCCCCCCATTTTATTGTCATGCAAAACACTTTCATATTGGTCATTGTTGTAAGAGCAAAGTCAATATAACCAAAACCCCCAAATAAAACCCAAAATAAACTGATGTGAAATACAATTCCAACAGACCTTTCTCTGGAGGTGGATAGCATTCCCCATCATCTTTTAGGATTGTCCCAGGTCATTGCACTGTTGATCTGAAAGGGGGAAGCTGAGGTCCCCCACCAATAAAGTTTGACTATCTATTTCTTCCTGAAGTTCATTTAATTTCTCCTTTAAAAATTTAGAGGCTAAACCATTTGGTGCATATAAGTTTAATATTGCCATTATTTCATTTTCTATAGTACTTTATAGCAAGATGTATTTCCTTCCTTATCTCTTTTAATTAGATCTATTTTTGCTTGAGCTTTGAGATCATGATTGCTACTCCTGCTTTTTTTGCTTTAGATGACGCACAATAGATTCTGCTCTAACCTCTTACCTCTACTCTGTGCGTGTCACCCAAGTAGGGTTATTCTTAGCACCTCGAGAAAAAGCAGTAAGTAGTAATGACATGGCCATGGCTATTGCCAGTCCTTCTACCCTGGGAAAAACTCCCAGATTGACTGCTGTGAGAATAAGTTGAAGGTGAGCAATTTAGGCCAGAGAGAAAGAGAAATATAAATGTGGATGCTATTTTATTTTTTAAAAAACCCTTGCCTTTCGTTTTAGTATCAATTCTAAGACAGAAGCACTAGGGGCAAGGGCTAGGCAGTCAGGATTAAGAGACTTGCTCAGGGACACACAGCTAGGAAGTGTCTGAGGTTATATTTGAACTCAGGTCCTTCCAACTCCAAGCATGGTGCTCTAATCACTGTGCTACTTACCTGCCCCTGTGGATTCTATTTTAGATGCTGCAATGTAGTTTACACTGTCCACATGGGAACTTCCAAGGCCATTTTGGAAATACCCAAGCAAAAATTCATAGGAACCTTAAAGGGAATTTCTTGAAAAGTGATGCTCACTTATAGTTTTAGGTGAGCTATTTAAACATTCTGTGACTTGGGGCTGACCTAATAGTTGCCTTTTAGACTTTAAACAGCCATTCTAATACAGCCCCTTAGCAATGAGCTGCGAAGACATCTTTGCTCAACTGTTATTCCTTGGCTATGCTTTCAGATGCCTCTTGGCATTGTTGAGCATATTCCAGAGAGAGACTGATCAAGCCAGGGAAAATTTGACCTCTAGTGGGCAGTGATTTTTCCCCTTTGCCAAGATAACAACTTTTCCAGAGATGGTTTCCTGATTCCTTTGGGGGATTTCCCAACCCATAGATTCCCTGACCAAATAATCTCTGACCATTAGCTGTAGTTCCTGTCCCTGGTTCAGAGATATCCCTTTTCAAGATCTTCCAGATAAACATGAAAATCTTACTCTTGTACCATGTTAAAACATGGGGATAGATGGAATGGAGCAACCAAAAACTTGAATAGGTCCACTGCTATTCTACCTGTCATCAAGTTAAGTGAATATACTTCTAGGGTATAGAATAGTTTGCCTACAACTATGCCATCCATTCTCAAGTAAGTAAAAGTCGTTATTTGCTAGTGTAGATGCTATATCTGGCACTTTGCATTTATGCTGTTGATTTCCATTACAATTATAGACTACAATCTCAAGTAGCACCAAAGGCAGCACAGAAATATAGATCTGCAAGGTAAATTAGCATTCATCTAATTCAAATTAGGAGGCTGTGGCAGTAGAAGGCAAAAGGAGTAAGACTCATGCAATATTATTTGATTCAACAAACAGTTATTAATTACTATATGTAAGATGAGGTTAAATATTGGGGGCACAGATACTGTTCCCAAGGGGATTATGTGCTAATGGAGAGGTAGGGCAGAAAATGTGTACAGGTAACCATAACAAAATGGAATAATAATAACCACAAAGGAGAGGCTCAACTTGTTATACTATGAGAAATCTAAGAAAGGAGAGTTCATTTTAAATTGGGTATTAAAGGAAGAGATGGACTCTAGGATAGACAGGAAGGAAGAATCCAATCCAGACATGGGAGGTGTGGTAATGAAGACAAAGAGATAAGAGGGGATTGGATTAGATAGAGGGACAGAGGATTACCCAGTTTATCTAGAACACAGAGTTCAGAAAAGGAAACAATATGAGAGAATGCTGGAGAGGTAGGTGAGAGCTGGACTGTAATTCCCTAGGAACACCATCTAAAATTCTTCTTTTCTTGTCCTTTCTACCCCTGAAATTCATTTTTCCTTTCATCCCCTCATTAGAAATTGGATACTAATACTCCTATTAGTAGCATCTACCCTTTAGCTCTCCCAGATTTTGTGTTCTTCATGTTAGATGGATTTGAAACTGGCAAAAGAGTTGGTTTCTGAGTGTAATAAATAATAAACAAATATGGCTCAGAGTCAATTTGGTAGGAATATCTCCAGTGAAGTGGCCCAATAGTTAGTCCTTCTCTTTTGCTATTTAATTTTTTTTAAAAAATCCATGACTTATATGCATTTAGATGGCACCTTTATTTAATTTGTAGTAGACAAAACAGTGGGAGAGATAGAGTCCCTATCCCATAAGATGATAGAATCACTATACAAAAAAATCTTAACAGAATATTGGGCTGGATTTAATAATATCAATTTCAATATAGATAAAAGTAAATCTTACACTTGGGTTCCAAAAATCAACTTCAGAAGTTTAGGAGATAGGAGGTCCAGTTATATAGTAGCTTGATTGAAGATCTAAAGGTTTTACTGGACTGAAAGATCAATGTAATCATCAATATTAAATAGTGGTCAAAAAAGTTAACATGATCTTGGGGCTTACCTGAGAGATACACCTTCTGAAAATAAGGAAGTGAGGATCTCTCTGCACTCTGGTCTGGCCAGACCACATATGGGATATTATGATTAATTCTGGGAACCACAGTCCAAAGAGAATATTAAAAAGCTGTAGGGAATTTAGAGGAAGACAGTTAGAAGAGCGAAGGAACTTGAGGATATCTTATATGAGGATTATTGAAGGATTTAGGAATGTTTAGCCTGAGAAAGAGAAGTCTTGGGGAACATAATTGCCCCCTTCAAGCACTTGCAGGATCATCACTTGGAAGGGGACTAGAATTGCTCTGTGCTGCCCTAAGAGAGAACTGAGAGTAATGAGTTGAAATATAAGTGAAAGATGTACACTTATAGGATAGATGTCAAGATTTCCTAACCCTTCAAGTTGTAAAAGACGAGGAGTTCACCTTAAATGGAGGTCTCCAAATGGAGGATGGACAACCACTTAGTAATATGTTATGGTGGTTATTTCTTCTAGGTATCTAGGTTGGACTAGATGCCTGAACAAACTCCTTTAAACTCTAAAATTCTGTGATTTTTAGGTGACTCAGTGGATTGATAGCCAGGTCTAGAGATGGAAGGTTCAAATCTGGCCTCAGATACTTCCTGGCTGTATGATCCTGGGCAAATAATTTAACCTCTATCACTTTGCTATTACCACTTTTCTGCCTTGGAAACAATACACAGTGTTGATTCTAAGACAGAAGGTAAGGGCTTAAAAATCCTGTGATTGTATGATTTTCTTTCCCCTTTCTTTTGGCTTTGTACTGTTATATTTTCCTAGCTGTTATACTTTGAGGTCAGAATAAGAGAAGAAGAAATGTTAGGACTCCTACTACTAATATTTATAAAGTTAATATTTATATAGCACTTATAGTGTGTCAGACATTGTGCTAAAATAGGAGAACCAGGGCAGTCTAAATTTCAAAGAGTCAGAAGACAGGAGAACCAATGAAACCTCAAGATGTGGAGCATCTTCTTGTTTCAGACTGGTGATAAAGTAGCCCAATTGTTGCAGCAATAATACTATGGTAACTTTTTGGCCTTGTTTAGACCTCAGAATAGTGCAAAACAACCTAATGACAAATAGAATTGGGAATGGATGAACGTAGCTGGAAGAAAGGGGTTATACTAATAAGTGAAGAAGAAGTAAAAATGTGTGCAGTTCTGTAGGTTTAAAGGCATAACACTTTCTCAAAGCTGTATGAGAAAAGACCTGCTGATAGTTTATCTGAAGCTAGAAGGTACAGGTTGGACTGATGGGCTTCAGTGATCTAGATAGAGGCTGATAATGGTGCCAGCTTGGTCACTATATCTGCCTTCATGAGACCATGGGGGAAAGTAAACTGTCAGGACGGTTGGTGGTCCCTGGAAATGTAACCTCATTCAAGGTGGCAAAGAAATTGCCAATTAAAAAAGGTCCATTTTATGTCTTACTGGCAAAAGAAGAGGATAGGAAGAGAGGAAAGAACACTGTTGATTTACTTCGATGCCTAGAAAAATTGGAATCAGCTAGACCAAACCACTTGTGATTATAATCCTTACCTTATTTCTACCTAACGCTTTTTCAGTGGATTGGCAGGAAATCTGAGTAGGGAATAAAATTGTGGCCTCCATTTACAGGTCAATCATTGAGGGCTAGATTTTACAATTTGTGGCTACATATGGCAATAGGTTTCCTGGACTTGTCCCTGGTAATGCAGATGGTACACAGAGGGGTTCATGCTGGCTGCTGGCTGGCTTGCATGTGGCCAAAGCAATGGATAATTCCCACATCTATTCTCTGTGAGTGCTGAGATGCCTCAAGCACATTGCCAGAACAAAGTCAGGAAGTCCCTGGCCAACACCATCAAGGTTCATTGAGGCCATAAACAATTGAACTACTGGATGGGAACATGGGCTCTTAAATTTGTGAAACTTCTTTATTCCTCAAAAGCCAGGCAATCGAGCAGTTCCATAGACCGCCCCAGAGAAATCAAACTAAGCCTAAGGCAGATTATTCTTTGGAAAAAGGTTCTAATTAAGGTTGGAATTAAGATTCAGAATGTAAGACTTATTCTTCTTCAGATACTTTCCATGAAGTAGGGTGGGCACATTTCCACGATATCAAGCTAAAGGGAAGAGTTAACTGTAGGTAGCCACTGCTGTTGGTTCTTTCCCATCCCCGAAATAGAGTTTTACCCTATGGGCCACCAGATGAATGTCCAGTTACCCTCTGGGATGGTTCAATCTTGTCTTCAGGATACTGGTGCTCACTGTCTTCTGATGCATCATTTTTAAGGCATTAGGAGGAGTTAGTGAATATTTTGTGGGATGTCAAAATTTTTGTGACATGAGTAACTTTAATGTCATATCTCTAAATCACCAGGAGCAGGAGCTTTGACTATGAACCCAAAGGCCAATGCAAGATCAGTAAATTCAATCAACAAGAAGCTCTGAAAGGGCATTTTTGCTGAGCTGGATCGTATGTTTGATGCTTGCTATTATATATATATATATATATGCATATATTCATTTATCTATCAATTGGAGGAGACATCATCAACTCAATGCTGGGAGAAAGTCCTTATGAATAGGGTAAGTGAACACTTTTATACCTCATATAGAAAATTTTACACCTAAACACAGGTCAATAGTTGGGCACATTCACTATATATTCATTTGAAAATGATGCTCAGAGAAATGAAGGGACTCATGTAAGGTCACTCAACAATTCTGTATCGAAGTTGACATTAAAAACGAGGTCTTCTGAGACTTCTTGATGTTTTTCTCTGAACGTACTTGTGTTCTGTCTTTAGGGAGATGAATGAATGAAATATGTATTAAGCACCTATGTGCAAAGCACTGTACAAAGCTTTGGAGAAACACATAGAAAAGTAAGAGTTCCTGCTCTTAGAGAGCTTACATTCTTAATAAAAATCTCTTATCTTCTGATTTGGAATCAATACTAAGTATTGGTTCCAATGTAGAAGAGGAGTTAAGGCTAGGTAGTTGGGGTTAAGTGATTGCCCAGGGTCACATAGCTAAGAAGTTTCTGAGGTCAAATTTGAACCCGGATCTCTTAAATTCAGTCCTGGCTCTCTATCCCCTGAGTCACCTACCTGCCGTGAGCTTACATTCTAGTAAGGAAGATAACATACAGATAAGGTTTTGGTTGCAAATCAAATGGAAAATTCTGGTGGTCCTCAGGGTGCAGTGCCAAAGTAGATGGCAATACTTCTTTTAGAATATCATTATTTAATGTCACTATTCCAGGGCTCTTGGGAGGAGGGTAAGAGATGGTAAGCTCTCTCATGTAAGAGATCTTCATTCAAATTCATTTATTTAATATGCCTGTAATATTATTTTTTTGATTGGTGTTTTAGTAAAAGCTCAAAGAATAAGAGTTCAGGTGGTGCAGTAGAAAGTTTTCTGAATTCAGAACCAGAGGATATGGGCTCCAGTCCTGGTTCTGTCACTTACAATCTGTATCACCTTCAGAAAATCATTGTAATTCTCTGGGTTTCAGTTTCCTCATCTGTAAAAACGAGAGTCATGGATTAAAGATCACCTCTAGGGTTTTTCCACCTTAAAAGCTATGATCCTTTATAGCTACCTGGGTGATAGGGTATGGTTTTGTTTTTCTTCACTTGTGTGCAACAAGTCATATTTTTGAATGGGTTAGATCTGTGATTTTATTGGTCTGGAGTACTCCCACTAAGGAAACTCTCTTTATGCAATGATGCGTGTATATATATATATATATATATATACATATATGTATATGTATATATATAAATATAACATATATAATATATATAAATAAAATATAAATATATAAAAATACACATATATACACATCATTGCATAAATTACATATATAAATATATATATCATAATACATATATGACTATTGAAACAGCTTTCATGATGACCATTGAAATAATTAGGCTAAGTGAAAACAGTGCTGCTGTATGATTGTTTTGGGCACCCAAATAGTGCTTCGATTGACAGTGTTAAAGAAAGACAATTTGGGGATATTTATTGTTGGGACTTACTTGGTTGTTGTTCTCAAGGTATTTATATTCCTTAGTGCATTGAATACTCTTATTAAAGTCCTACTCTAGTGCCTTGGTAGGGCACAGAGTTAACCTTGTGTTTGTGAATATTATGCCAGGGGATTACAGGTTCTGACAAATCCTGTTAAGCTAGAATGTATTCCAGTGTAGTCCTGGTGGGAATTATGTCTCTTATTAGGAAAGACTCACCTGTATTCATTCATTCATTTGTTCAAAAAGCTACATCACCAGAAGTCACCACCAAGTGATGAATTTATTGGGCAACAACTCAAGAATACCATCCATTAAGTTGTAAAAAGGTTGAAACATATGCAGGCAGAGTTTGCATATTAGCAAAATCATGGGTTCCTGTAGTATTGTGACAGAGGCTGGCACTAAAGAAAAAGTGCCAGGCTGAAGAGAGTGTGAAACTGATTCCCTCGATGGGGGAGGGGACCCAGGAGAGTGGAATCTTGAGGGGGAGAAGACTGGCTGGGAGAGGAGTTCGTCTCTCAGGCTTGAGAATCCGAAGACAGAAGGTGGGAAAAGACTTTCTTTTGAGGGTTACCCACTTTTTCTGCTGGTGACTGGAAATCTTTCCCCCCAACCCTTCCCAATTGAAAAGACTATTGAAGAGGAAACCTGAGAAAGACATTTTAGACCTCTGTCCGACTTTACCTCAGCTCCTGTTGCCTTGAGTCTGAACTGTGGCCAAGGAGCCAAACCCAGGGTGAGTCAACTTGACTTTCTCTCAGGGGGCTCAGGCTGCCAAAGCCTGAGTTCCCCCAAACTCAAGGAGGGGAGAAAAGGGTTTAGATAGAGACAGTGACCCCCTTTTCCCACATTCCTTTCCCATTTTTCCCTTCCCATTATTCCTTTTGTATTACCTGATTGAGTTGACATTAAAAGTTTTCTGTTCCCCAAGCTAAGCATGAGTGAACAGATCAAGGAGAGACCTTTTGGTCTCAAGTAGTGGAGGGGGGACAAGAGGGACAAGAGTGAATTGGGGAGAGTGGCTTTAGCTAAGGAGGGAAGGCAGAAGGGGGAAAATCTTTAGACCCCCTCTCCTTTCTCTAAGCCAACCCTAAACATCAACTGTCTCCCCTCAACCCCACTTAGAGAAGGGGGTTCTCCTCTCTTTCCCCCTCTCTATACTGAAAGACTGAACCCCTCGATTACAAACTAACCTCCCTTTATAATGCAGTATTTGAAATAAATATTTCATTGGATAGTGTTAGTATTTAACTTATTTTTTGAATCTTCTGCTATTCATTTTTTCTTTCCTATAATTGCACACTTCTACTATGTAAAGATCTTTATGAAGAACATATTTTCTAAAGAAATAAAAGTTTTATATATATAACCATATGAAAAATACTCTGAATCATTATTGATTAGAAAAATGCAAATCAAAACAATGCTAGGATATCATCTTGCACCTATCAGATTGGCTAACAGGACAAAAGGACAAAATGACAAATGTTGGAGGGCATGTGGAAAAATGGGGACATTAATACACTGTTGGTGGAACTATGACCTGATCCACTCATTTTGGAGAATATTCTGATTATGCTCAAATTGCTATAAAATTGTATACCTTTTGACACAGCAGTACCACTGTTTATTTCCTAAGGTGATCAGGGAAAAAGGAAAAGAACTAATATGGTCTAAAATATTTATAGTATCTCTTTTTGGGCTGTCAAAGAATTGGAAATTGAAGGGATGGCCATCATTTGGGGAACTGCTAAACAAGATATGGCATATGATTATGATGGAATACTAACTACTATACTATAAGAAATGATGAATAGGTTAATTTTGGAGAAACTTGGAAAGGCCTACATGAAATTATGAAGAATGAAATGAACAGAACTGAAAAAATATTATATGTAACAAGAGAAATATTGTCTGAAAAATGACTTGTGATGTTCATCTCCAGAGAAAGAGCTGATCAATAGAAATGTCAGACATAGTTTTGTATATATAGATATCTTTTTATCAAATGATGCTTATTCTAATGGAGGGGGGGGAGAGGAGAGAGGGAGTTACTTGGTATTTTAATGTAACAAACAAATAAATACATTTAAAAAAGAACTAACTGCAGTATTGCCTCCTCCCCTTCCCCCCCAAAAGAGAAATGCATATTGGAGTTTTCCTAGTAAAGTGGTGCTAATGTCTTAGTCATAATGCAACATTGTACTGGGCATGGATGTCTTAGCGCTCTTGGTCATTTCTTTCACCAGAAGATATGTGGTGTTTTTTGAACATTTCCTCTGGGGGAGGAATACCTTTTTCTTGGTCTTACTCATGGAAAATAAGAAGCATGAAAAATGCTGACAATTTGTTTTACATCCCACAGAATGTTTGCATTAGTCTTAACAAGTAGCTTCTTTCTGCTCTCTAGGTCTAAGCTTCATCCCTGGCCACACTGAGAAAATGGGTTAATTGATGGACCTGTAGTTCATTTCTGTCAGTGTAAATAAACATTTGCAAAGTTTCCAACGTCAATGAAATATATATGGCTGTCTAGAAGACATAGGTAGAAAATCTCAGCGTTTCAACACTAAGCTTGAAGGTAGAAAGTAGTATTCTTGAAATTCCCAGTTTTACTCAGTTTGCTAGGGTATTTTTTAAAAAATTAATAGACACCTTAGCTCTTGGGCTATCCTCCTTGAGCACTGTGGTGACACAGCTGTGGAGTAGGAGCAATTAGTGCTTAACAAAGAGATGCTAATTGTTTAGAGAGGCATCAGGAAGAAGAGATTTTAGAAGTTATTGTTTTGACTGCTGAAAGCCAGGGTGATAGTGATGCTGTCACATTTGTGGAATTACAAAATTCTTCATGAAATTAAATTATAGTTTAACGTTGACTGTGATTAAGTTGTTTACTATATGTTTCATATAAAATCTTGTTTTGCTATATTGGACCATATTTCGTATTGATGTTTAGAACAATCAACTCCTCAAGGAAGTATCAACTCAGAGAAAAATTGTCCAAATTTAATGAAATAGATAGAATTTTATTTTAGGCTCCTAAAAGGGAAAGAACTCTTAAATAATGTATCTTTACAGTCAGTACTGAGTGCTGGTTAGTGTGGAAATCACATGTTGACCATACAGGTTTTCAATATTAAGTTCGAAGCTTTTAAAAAAAATTTACTGAGACAATGCTAATGTCTTAATGGTGTCCAAAGTAACCTACATTGGATGGATCAGGAGATCAAGGAAGATGTTAGGGAAATGAACTCTCCCTATGCTGGCTGTCAATCTAAAATTTTCTGGGGAAGGGTTATTGTGCAGTCAGCTTAATGAAATAAATGTTAAAATATGAAAGAAGGAAATGAACATTTATAAGCACCTACTATGGGGCAGCTAAATGGCTCAGTGAATAGGGAACCAGGCCTAGAGATGGGAAGTCTTGGGTTCAAATCTAGTCTCAGATAATTCCTATCTGGACAAATCACTTAACCCCCTTACCACTCTTCTTCCTCAGAAATAACACTTAGTATTGATTCTAAGAATCAAATTTTTTAAAGGTTTTTTTAAAGCACCTACTATGATCTAGGAATAGTGCTAAGCATTTAAAAATATCTCATTTTATCCTCACAACAACCCTAGGTAGTAGGTGCCATTTTATAACTGTCTCCTTTTTACACTTGAAGAAACTGAGGCAAACAGAGGTTAAGTGGCTTAACAGGTCACGCAGCTAGTAAATGTCTGAGGCTGGATTTGAACTCATGTATTGTTGGCTCCAGGACTAGTACTCTATTCGTTGCATCATCTAGATGCCTTAGACTCACATGTTTAGAACTGGGAAGGATATTTAATTTACCTTCCTCATTTTACAGGTGAAGAAACTAAGACCCAGAGAGATAAAATGATTTGTCCAACACAACACAGGCAGAAACTAGGAATCAAACCCAGGCCCTTTGATTCCAAATAGAGTACTGTTTCCTTTGTATCACAGGGAAGCATCTTCCTTTATTTACATTATGTCACAACTAGAAGAGGATTCCAAAAGAAGAAAGTCAGGATGGTCTACATATGTCTCTAGGAAATTGTGGTCC
This sequence comes from Monodelphis domestica, assembly GCF_027887165.1. Taxonomy (NCBI): domain Eukaryota; kingdom Metazoa; phylum Chordata; class Mammalia; order Didelphimorphia; family Didelphidae; genus Monodelphis; species Monodelphis domestica. The sequence goes on from NC_077228.1 coordinate 361,229,911, forward strand.
TTCATGTCTTAGGAGAAAGTAAAGAATAGTACTTGGGGCAACTAGAAGTCTCAGTGTATACAATGCCTGGAGTAGAGAAAACTTGAGTTCCATCTAGTCTTAGACGATTCCTAGCTGTGGGACCATGGGTAATTCAATTAACCCCCAAATTGTCTAACCCTTGCTGATAATTGTCTCAACTCTAAGACAGAAAGTAAAGGTTGAAAAAAAAATGGTACCCACAGTGAATTCCCACCAAATCTGATTTGCTCTTCATGATTATTCTATATGAACACAACTGATATAGACAAAGAAACAAAAATACAAATAATTTACATTAAACAATCAAGAAATATTTATTGAGAGTCTATTAAGTGCCACATAACATGACATTCAAGGTCTAGAGAGAGAAGGTGGATTCAGTTAGGACACAGATCTGATAAATCTTGATTTCCAGTTTTCAATAGGATTTCCATAATTCCTCCCCCTTTTCAGGTTATCTTTAGAAACCACAATCAATTTTTGTGAAACTTCTCTAGTTCCTTTAATCTTTGTTCATAACTGATAACTGAGGACTAAAGTAATCTCAATCCCAAGATCTCTGGAGTCCCACCAAAAAATTCTGAAGTTCCATTTTGGGAAATATTGCTTTAAGTAATAGAGGATTCAGGGAACACGGACCCTGGTAGTATAAAGAAGGTTGCTTGGTAGACTTCATATTGTATTTATTTTTAGTAGGACAATAGTTCAGATATTAAAACTTTTGTGGCAAACATAAGAAGATGGTTGATGTATTCGAGATATAAATAAAACAATTTCTTCCTACTCTCCACCTCAACAGGTATGAATTATTAAGCACAGTAATTCTCTAACATCTTTGGCATTCATTTAAAAGTTTTATCAATTGCTTTTGTTTATAAATCATAGTGATATTGAGATATTAATTTTGTTCTTCTATTCCTAAATAAGCCTTCCTTGTAACAAAAAAAAAACAATTAAGTAAAAACAAGTCAACGTAGTAGTCACATCTGATAGTGTATGCAACATTCCATGCCTGTAATCCACCCTATTTGCCTTCCAAACAGTTGCTTCTTGTAAACTCTCTATTATTTGGTCTTAAGAGAATTGCAGGATTGAACAAAGCAGCATTTGAGGTCCTTTCCAGATCTAGAGATTCCTCATTCTCTAATGAAAGAAGAGAGGTACTTTTCATCAACTGGTCTTTAGGACCAAGATTAGTTGTGATGATTTCTCAGAACTTAGTTTTCTTTTAGAGTCATTTTCATTTACATATGGTCAATCTGTGTTTTGTTTTCCTAGTTCTGTCTACTTCATCCTGTATTATTTCATAAAGTCTACCTAATGTTCTCTGAATCCTCTTTTTGTTACTTTTTACAGTATAATGATATTCTATTACATCAATATAACATAACTCATTTAGCCATTTCCCAATCGGTGGGCAACCATTTTATTTGCAGTTTTTTGCTATTATAGAGAATGCTGCAAGGGATATTTTGGTTGTTATGGGACTTTTCTTTCTGTGTTTTTCCTCCTTGGGGTCTGTGCCCAGTGGTGTGATTGCTGTGTCAAAGGATATGAATTTTCTCACATAATTCCAAATAGTTGTCCAGAAGAGGTGGCCCAAGCCACAGCTCCAACTTGGTCTTCATTTTGAATGCTTGATAAAGCAACTTGGCTTTCAGGTAATCAGTGGGTCACTATTCAGTACAGTCGGGAACTTCTTGTTGCCACTTCCTTTCTGTTTCTGAAATGGGTCCATTGATGCTTTTGGACAAGAGCCAGTACTGGCTCTGGTTGCGAGCTTCAGCTCTCGTTTAGAGCGATGCTATAATCCAGTCAATGGCAATTTGAGCTTCCCTGCCATTCCCCTTCGGCGGGCAGCCACCTGAGCAAGAGAAACAACCTTCTACAGGACAGGGATGACACAGACTCTGGGACTCGCTGCTGTAGCAACCAACCAGGTTGTTAATTAGGCCCAATTGTCAGGGTGGTTTTTGTGCTATGGACACCTGTCCACTAGGAACTGGACTGAGACCACCAACTCATTTCATGCAGGTCACCAAACAGCTGTCAGATGGCATAATTTGGTGCTGTTAATTTGGAGAAGGATGTTATTCAAAGACAGGGGTAGCTGCTTGCTGCTGATGAGCTGGCAGTATTATACTCTGCATAATGTGTGTGATTAATGCTTGTTTATTTGGACAATTCTGTGTTGTAACTAAAGTGGTGGCCTATTTTATGCCAGTTATAGTATATCATTCAATTCATAGGAAGGAGGGGAGAGGTATAAAGATAACATGGAATTTGCTTACTTATTGAGAACCAAATCATTGCAACCCTTTGCCAAAATGCACACCATTTGGGTGCTTCTTGCATTCAGAATGTCTTGTGCTAAGGTGTCTGGGCCAGTAGCAAATGTAGACAAAGATGGTGGTTGTTTTGATGGTAGGACTGGTCCACCCCATTTCCCTTCAGAGTACTTGCCTCCTGTAGGCTCTCTATTATTTGGTCTTAAGAGAAATGCTTGCTGTCCAGAGATAAAATGACATCTGAGGCCCCATCCAGCTCTAGCTCTATGATCCTATGACCTATTATTGGCAGGGCTGAAAGTAGGGTGCAGCATGTGCTTTCCCCAAGTGTTAACATCTTAGGTGGGAGCATTGCTTCCTCCTAATTGCTGTAATCTCTGGACTTCTGATGGCTTGTTCCCCCACATTCTTTCGAGGGGAATAAGGCAAAGGGTGTGGAGTTACTGTCAAGAAAGGTAAGTAAGGATCAGACTACCTTCTCTCCTCATGTGACAGCAATAGCTTTTGACTAATCTTTCCTGAACTTGTCTGCTTTCCTTCCATTTTTGAAACACTCTCCCCTTACTACTTTTCTCCATAGAATCATATTCATCCAGCTCAAACCTAGTCTTCCCTGATCCTACTCTCTTTTTCTATTATATTCTATTGTTAACAAAATTCTTTTCATTCTACCTCCCTCTCATATTCCTTTTCAGGGCTGTTCATCCAAAATGGGGATAATAACAACAGCACTTAGCTCCCAGGGTTGTGTCAGGATCAAATGAAACAATATTTGTAAAAATGCTTTGCCCAGTTCCTGGAACATAGTAGTTGCCTTTTTTTCTTTTCTTCCTTTGCCCTTCTAACTCCAAATTCAGCATTCTTTCTCTGGTACAGGTGCTTAATAAATATTTGATGGATTGAATTATGACTGAAATTACTGTCATGGTTAATATTTTGGTTGACTCTTTAGGGCTCTCTAAGAGAACTATGGCATGATCTGAAAAACTAGATGAATTCTGTATCCTCTTCACCTCATTATTTTGATATCTTTTTGTGCTTTATTGTTAGATTTTGTAAGATCTGTTGTATTGTATAAAAATCTATTGTAGATTTTTAAGATCAGATCTTAAAAAGATATGATCAAAGTTTATGATTTTTCTCCTTTGAGAAATCAGGAAACTGAGGTCAAAGTCCCACCACTGATCAGTTACAGAGCTGGGACAAGAATCCAGGTGCTCTAATGTCCTTTTCAATCTTCTCCTTATGACACCACACTAGTTTGGAGTGCTGTGTCTTCTGTTGAAAAGCTCACAAAATTTGTTATTTGTGGGGAAGAAATCCCACCACCAGCACAAAAACAAAGAGCATTGCATTAGGGGTAAAAAAACCCAAAACAACTGAGTTCTATTTTAATGCTGCCACCAATTTGCTATGTAGTTATTGGCCTGGGTTTCTCTCTTGGCCTTGGTTTTCCCTTCTGTCCAATGAGTGGCTGATATTAGATGATCTCTAAGGCTTCTTCCAGCTGTGATGTTCCACAAATCTCTTTAGAAACAGCAGCTGTTCTCTTGAGGTGGTTGAAGCCTGTAAGAAGGGCAAAATTGTTGTTTCCAACATTTCTGTATGTTAGCATTTTCCTGAGGGACTTATTTAGGTGTAGAAACTTGTTAGGAGGGAGGGAAATGCATTTATTAATATTTTGCCTATGGTTTGTAGTTACTTCTGAACAGGCACACACAGAGGCATCAATACTGATAGACCAATTCTGATACATTTTAGACTTCATATCTGACAAAGGAAGCTAAGGCTGCTCCCAAATCTTCTAGGATCTTGGAATTTTTGACAAGCAAAAACTCCCTTCCCTTGACACCATTCTCTATTTCCACAGCTCAAGCCCTCCCCATCATGTTCAGTCCCCTGGAACCCTAATTTATTGCTATCAAACTGTCATTTTTATTCATCATCTTTCTCTCACATTCTTTTACATCCTCAGAATCATTCTTTTCTCTTAACTCTCTCTTATATCCACAAATCCCAAATGCCATGTCTATGTCTATTCTACCTCCAAAACATCTATCTGTCCCTTTCTCTCCGCTCACATAGCTGTCATTTTAGGGCCCTCTCATCTCCTTCCTGGCTTATTTCAATAGCTACCTGACTGGTCATCTTGCTTCCAGTCTCTCATTTTCTCCAATCCATATTCCACACAGTGGAAAAATGAATATTCTTTAAGTATAGGCCTGACCAGACCACTCCTCTGCTTGATAAGTTTCAGTGGTTCCTTAGAAATTCTTGTGTTTGGTATGTAAAACACTTTGCAATCTGCTTCCAGTTTATTTCTTCAGAATGATTTCACATGTTCCCCCATGTTTACTCTATGCTCCAGTCATCAATATTGCTTTTACAAGATATTCCATCTCCTGCCTCATAGTTCCTTTTTACAGGTTGTTCCCCATGCTTATCGTTTTTTCCCTCTTCACCTGTTGGATTCTCTAGTGTCCTTCAATTCACAGTTCAAATGCCATGTCCCCCATGAATTCTTTTAACAATTCCTTTAGTTAAGCAACCCTTCTCCAGTCCAAAATCACATTGTCTTTCCTTTATATATATTTTGCATTTATGTACCTGTTTATTCATTACTTTCCCTTTCAAAAGAATAAACTCCTTGATGACAGAAATATTTCTTTTCTTTTAGGTTTTTGTATCCCTTATACCTAGCACAATTCCTTATATAGTAGAAACTTAATAAATGCATGTTGAACTGAGTACTTTGAAAGACCCAGAAATAATAGGCATCTCCTTTCCATTCTTTCATATTCTAAACTTCAACTGCTAGAAATTCAGTGACTGAATGAGGGGAATGAGGGAATGGAGAATGTATTGGAGGAAATGTGTGTTGGAGGAAATTGCTTGATAGAGAAAATGTGTTATTTAGGGTATTGGAAGTTTTATATTTTCACTCACTGATTCCCCTAGCCCTCCACTTAACTTCACCCAATAGGACAGTGATGATGAACCTTTTAGAGACAAAGCGCCAGGCCCTGCCCCACCTCATCCCCCAGACTGAATGCTGTGCTGCCCCCACAGACCGTGCACCATGCCCCTCCCCCCACCAAGTGCCAGGCATATCCTGCCCCTATCTTTATCCCACACAGGGGAGGGAGAAAACATTCCCATTTGACTGCTGGGCAGAGGGGGAGTGAGGTGAGGAATGTCCTCAGTGAAGGTAGAGATGGGGAGGGGAGTGGCCCAAGCTCTCTGCTCCCCTCCACCTCTGCTGCCTGTGAGCCACCTACTTTACCCCTTGTGTACTCCCATTGGTATGTTGGGGAGAGGGGTAGGGGATGGGAAAAAATGTCATCAGGCATGGTGGAGAAGGGGAGGAGAACAGCTTTGCTGACTGTCTCTGCCTTTCTAGTAATGAACTCTGGGTGGGGGAATGCTCTGCATACCATCTTTGGCATCCATGCCATAGGTTTGTCATCACTCCTATAGGACACTCACTTCCCTATAATCTCTGTCATCTAGGCTTTTGACTTTGGTTATATCCTCAAGACAAATTACCTATTTTTCTCTTCCGTGGGGAGAAACATGATAATGAGAGGGACATATTTACTTCTCATTCCCTGCTACTTGGAAATTCATATGTCAAGATGATACCAGATATTAATTGATGGATATCAGTACAAATCTAAATAAGAGAATAGCTCATTCAATCATAAGACAATCTAGATCTAGAGCAAGAAGAAATCTTACAGGGCATCTAATCCAACACCCTTATTTCACAGAGATGGAACATAAGACTCAGGGAAGTCTTGGCCAAGATCAGATAGGCAGTAAGCATTAGGGGAGGTACAGGAAAACTCTGGTTCTCTGAGTTCAGAGCCATTGTACTTTTCTCTTTGTATCATTCTCAGAAGTACTCTTAAATCCTTGGAAAATGTATTATGTGCAGGTTGGGTCATTCACCAAGTTACTTCATCTGTTAAGAAAAAAAAAACTAAACTTCCTAAAAGAAACAGTGAGTCAAGATGGTCCACAAGACCTGTAAAAATGGGGGAAGAGAAATTCATCCCATTAACTTTCTCTTCGCTTGTTAGCCCCTAGGAAACTCTCCCAGGTCCAAACACATTTTGTGTCAGCGCTCTTACAAAAACATAACTCATGAGTCCTAATAGATGCTATTACTTTTATCGGCCAAGCAAATGATACATTAATTTAAAGCAAAACAATTTATTCAAACATAGCAAATTAAATGATGAGTCTCCCATGCACACCTAATATACACTCTACCAGGGGATGCTATACCACAAGTGTGGGAAAGGCATGCACATAGAAGACATTTGTCAGCAGGAAACATGCATGGAGGGGCATACAACCTGGGAACTTGTATACTTAGATCAAATATATGGATTCAAACACAAAAGGGACTCATAAAGACAAAGTGAATGATTACCAGTGCAATTATTATTAAAAAATTAAAATTAAACCCTTTACTGTTTTAAAATTAGTACTAAGTTGCAGTTCCAAGGCAAAAGAGTGGTAAGGACTAAACAATTAGGGTTAAGTGACTTGGTGAGGACCACAGAACTAGGAAGTATGTGAGGCCAGATTGGAACTCAGACTCTTCTAACTCCAGATCTATCTCTCTCTATCCACTGAGCCACCTAGCTGCCCCTCCAGCGCAGTCAAATCCTTAGATACTATTGAGTCACTAATGCTTTTTGATAAGGTCTTGTAATGCTTTCTGCAGGGCATTATGTTATCTTTCTTAGACATGATGTTTCCCATCTCTACTGTGTGTCTTTGATGGTCTCATAATTAGTGAATTGCTCTTTGATACTTTTTTTACCCTTACCTTCTGTCTTAGAATCAATGTATTGTTTCCAAGGCAGAAGAGTGGTAAAGGGCTAGGCAGTGCAGGTCAAGTGACTTGCCCAGGGTCACACAGCTGGGAAGTGTCTCCCATCTCTAGGCCTGGATTTCAATCCACTGAACCATTCAGCTGCCCCCCTGTTCAATACTTTTAACAAAAGATATTTTATTTTACCAATTGCATGTAATAACAATTTTCTACATAAAGTTTTCTTAAATTGTAAGATCCAAATTGTTTCCCTTTCTTCTCTCCCTTCCCTTTCCTGAAGATGGTAAGCAATCTGATCTGGGTTATACATGTATTATCATGCAAGACATATTTCCATATTGTTCATTGTTATAAAAGCATACTAATATAAAACCAAAAGCCCCAAATAAAAACTCAACTAAACTAAAGTGAAAAATAGTCTGCTTTAATCTGCATTCTGACTCCAATAGTTCTTACTCTGGAGGTGGATAGCATTCTTTGTCCTGAGTCCTTCAGAATTGCCCTGGGTCTTTATATTGCTGAGAGTAGCCAAGACTTTCACAGATGATCATTGTATACTATTGCTGTTACTGTGAACAATGTTCTCTTGGTCCTGCTTCTTTCACTTTGCATCAATTCATGTAGGTCTTTCCAGCACTATCTAAAATCATTCTGTTCATCATTTCTTATAGCATAATGGAATCCCATTGCCATCATATACTAGTTTGTCCAGCCATTCTCCAATTGGTGGACATCCCCTCAATTTCCAGTTCTTTGCCACCACAAAAGAGCTTCTATAAATATTTGTATACAAGTAGGTCCTTCCTCCCCCCAAGCCATACCCCCTTTAAAATTTTTCTTTGGGATACAGAACTAGTTGTGGTTTTACTAGATCAAAGGGTATATGCAGTTTTACAGTCCATTGTGCATAGTTCCAAATTGTCCTCCAGAATGGTTGGCTCAGTTCTTTGATCCTTCTTATTGGTCTTTAGTTTCTTCAGGGCTATCTGCTACTCTCTGAAACCATCAATCTGCTGGGGATATGGTGGCTAATAAGCCTCTTTGTAGCAAAGAGAGCGTTAGATTTTTTTTGGTTCATACCCAAGAACTATGAGCTACTACATCTACCCAAGGAGGTAACAAATGCCCCACAGTAGGATTGTCTATTTGTTTGACCAACCCTGTTCCTCTTGTACTTCTGTATTCTTAACTCACATCCTTTTGAGTTCTCATTTTACCCCCAATTTCTGCTAAATATACCTAGGACTTTATTTTAGCAAACTGCAAACTGAGTTGTAGCTGTGGTGGAGAGATGGCTTCTGACTTCCCTCTTGCCTTGTTTCCCTTTAGGAAGTCTCTTCCCCATGACAACTTTAATGTTCATGGTTGTATGCTGATCACAGGAATGAACCTGGTTGAAAAGCCTGAAAAGGGCTGATAAGGTTTGGTTCCAGAAATAATCATTGTCTTTTTTTACTTAATGCCTTTATTCTGTACCTTTTGACCAGAGCTGGTCCCTCTACAGAAAATTATAACTTGTTTTTTCAGTGTAAATGATATTACATTGATTTAAGAATCAGTGCAGTGACCTCTTATTTTTTACTGTCATGGCCTCATCCTTGTTGGAATCAGCTGTGACCACTCAGGCTTTTCCTAGAGAAGAAGTTGCTGATTCTGACTGGGACAGAATGGGAACTCATAGCTTTAGGGGAGCAGACTCGATTACAAATTATAGCTCTCCCTCCTTTCTGTTTTTTTTTTTTTGTGTGTGTGGCTTCATTGTTTTTTATGGATTTAATTGGTAATATTTTAATATTTCCCCATGTTCTCAGTAAGATCCAGTAGATCACTCAGCTTATGCTCTCAACTTCATACAAAGTCTTCATTTACCCCATTTCGGAGAGAAAGATTGAAGATGCAAGAGAGAAACAGGAGATAATTGATGGTATAAGGCTCTGAGGAAGCTGGATAGCATGAATCAAGCTAGTCTTGCCACTGTTTTTCTAGGACAGTGTGCCTCTTGGGGTTTGGTTCTTCAAATGTTATCTTTGGCACACAAGTGTCCCTCCTTGTAATCAAGCTTCAGAAGCCATGGAGTAGTGCTCCTTTAAAGCTGTCATGGGGAAGAGACTTCCTGAAGGGACACAGGGCATTTTTCAATGTTCCTCAGGCTGCTCATTTAAACATGTTATAGCCTGGCACCTGTGTCCTAGTGAAACAATTCAATCAGCTTGTGAGTGGGCATGCTGCCAGTCCAACAGATGGGGATGAGTGAAGGGACCATGTACTGTATGATCATCAAGTGTGCTTGCCGAGGGCGGGATTCCCTGCCAGAAATGTCCAAATGCCTGGCCTCAGAATTGTCATCTTATTTTTTTATGAGGATACATAAAATGGAAGGAGGAATGATGAGACAAACAACAGAAAGCAACATGCAGAGCTCTTATTTGAGCTGGGAGCAGATAGGTAGAAATGAGCAATATTGGCAAAGTCTCTGGAGAATCAGAGATAATAAGGTATTGTAATAATGTTCCTGTGCTCTGGTTGACAAGGGCACCCCATGAAAGTGCCAACAATGGAGTGGCCAAGCTGCACATATGCAGCAACACAATTGTGCATTATAACCAGCCAATAAGCTCTTTCTGGAAATTCAGGTAAAAACAAATGCTCTCTGTCTTACCTGCCCATTTGCTGAAGACAACTAGACCTGGAGACAAAGAAAAAAATTACTTCACTAGGATCTGGAGAGGAAGCATCCTTTCATCCTTTCTACTTCATCCCTTTTTTCTTCTTTGTTTTTCTCTATTCCTTCCCCTCCTTCTTCCCTCCCATCCCTAAGGCCTGGTCTATTTGTGCTGGAATCCAGCTGATCTTGATTCTTAGTGAAGGTTGAGGCTATGCTCCCCCCTTGTTCCATTCTAGGTTTGCCATCTTTGACCCCAAAAAGCACCATAACAACAACAATAATAAATGTTTATTAAGAGTCTACTGGTAGAGACCACTGTTCTAGATACTCAGAGACACCAATAAATCAGGGTAGATCAAAAACAAGTCAGTTAAGTTTATTTATTAAGCTCCCACTATGTGCCAGGCACTGTGCTAGGTGCTGTGGATATAAAGGAAGGCAAAAAAAAAGTCCTTCCTTTCAAGGGTCTCAGTTTAATTAGGAAGAAATAATAAATCTCTAATAATAAAATTTATATTTTAAGAGACTTATTAATGATCATTAGAAATCAAGGAATGAAGAAGATACAAAATAAAGACCACATGCCCATGGCTGGTTAGCCATTTTAGCCATCCCCACTCACCACCATCACTGCTGATTCTACATCAGAGAGGAGGAACCTCAACACCCACTCCATTTATCCTCTGTCTACAGGAAGTATGTAATTGCAGGAAGTCAGTGGGCTCTTGGGATATGTAGTTCTTTTTTAGGGTAACAGATTTCCAATTATACATTTTATATATATGTGTATATATATATTTATATATGGTAAATTGGAGATAATCACAAAGGGAAGGCACTGGCATTAAGGGAAATATGGAAAGGCTCCTTATAGAAGGTGGGATTTTAGCTAGGACCTAAAGGAAGCCCAGTGAAGCCAGAAGACGGAGATGAAGAGAGAAAGAATTTTAGGCATGGAAAACAGTCAGTGAAAATGGATGAAGCTGGTAGATGTACTGTCTTATTTGAGGAACAACTAGAAGGTCAGTGTCACTGAAGAGCTAGATTTTGAGAAAGTAAATTTCAAAGGATTCAGTAGGATCTCATGGCCTAAAATTCTACAGAGATGGTGAACCTAGGAAGCATGGGAAACTCTAAAACTGATATTCTGTGAACAAAAGACACAAAATTCCTTTGAAGTGGAAAAGGAGGCCAGGGAGAACATAAAGGCATCTCACTTCTCTCACTAACTAACTTAGATTTTAAAGATGTGTACAGAATAGAAAACAAAAGATTAGGAAACAGAACATGAAGACAAAAGGGTAACATCGTTCCATAAGAATGGTATTAAGAATAGTTTCGATTGTATGAAATTAAAAAAGTTTTAGTGCAAATAAGACCAATGAAGAGAAAATTATAAAGAAAATTAGTAACTGAGAAAAAAATTCTTTGCCTTATGTTTTGCTGACAAATGTCTTGTTTCAAGATACATATGGAATGAATTCAAAATTTTTTTTCAAATTATTGTGGAAGAGTTAAGGACTCTGATCAATGCAATGACCACTTATGATTCCAGAGGGCTGATGATAAAGGATACTTTCTATCTCCTGACAGAGAGATGATGGATTCAAGATGCAGAATGAGATGTACATTTTTGTTCATAGTTAATATGGAAACATCTTTCTTGATAATGTATATTTTTTAAAAGGACTTCTCTTTTTTTTCTTTTCTCAAGAGAGGTAGTGGTGAGATGATATTGATAGGAAAAATGCAAGAAAAAAAAGAGATTCCTATTCTTTTTCTACAGATGAGAAAACCCAGCTTAGTGATGAAATAATATATAAATATATATAAAGTTCCTTTGTTAAATATCTGTACACATCTGGATTTGTATCAAGGTTTTTCCATTTCTAGTTCATTAATCCTTCCACTTCTCTCAGCTGCATCTCAGTGGATTTCTAGATGTTTTGGTTGAGGGGATGCCATAGAGTCTACCAAAAAAGAATCTTCCCACCTCCTGTCCAATTTCATAGGTAGGAACTTATTTCTTTGAATCTTGTTAGACAGTAAGCTCCTTGAAGATAAGGGCTATCTTTTGCCTCTTTTTGTATCCCTTAAACTTAGCATAATGCCTTGTACATAGGTGGTACATAATACATGTTTATGGTAAATGTTTATTGACTGATTGAATGCCAAGTGATTTGGGGATTCAATTAATAGACTGACCAAGATCAAGACCTTGTGGGAATGAAACACAACCCCAAGCTTAAGCTCAAGTTTTTGGTCTCACTGTGTACTTGATACAATCAGGCACACTCTTGATTGCCCTGTCTTGAAGCTCTGCCCTGAGCTTTAGGCAAAAAGATCAGTACTCAGTACTATCAGCTACCCCAAAGTGTGTACTATGTCCTTATCCCAAGCCCAGACTAGGATTCTTGGCTTAGCTCTGGGCCCACATGGATCAGTCCACGTTAGCCCAGATTGCCCTGGGTTGAGATTCTGGATTTTTCTACATCTTTGAAATTTCAAGAGGTGGGGGTTGACTTGTACCATTATTTGCCCAGGCAAGATCTCAGGGTCTGGATGTTGATTTGGGATTAGGTTCTGAACCTGGGACAGTAGATGTGGGGTGGAAGTGTGTGGCTTGCTCTGGGCTTGCTCTTCTCTCTTCACTACAGTCCCTTACTGGCTCTGCTCTCCTCTCACTCCAGTGCCCCAGATGTTCTCTACCTACCTTTTGGATATTTCTTTTCTTGAAAGTTATTTCACTATGTTTCCTTGTTGGTTCTTTCACTCTTGTATTCATTTTGTGGCTATGTTGTAATATTGGTTAGAGAGGATTCTCATGATGGCACAGAGCTGCTCTGGATTACTCTGCCATCTTGGCTCTTCCCTCAGAAGTCCTTCTACTAATATTTAAACAATTTCTAAGGTTATGTTTCTTCTGCAATAATTACCTTACCCAATTAGGAGAGAAGTGGTGACTGCTTCAAATTTTCCATATAATCTCCCTCTTCATGGCTTCTTTCATGTGTTTTCCACTGTCATTGGTATGGCATCTTTTTGAGAAAGGTTTGAAATTTCTTTTGAAGTTTTCCTTTGGGGGCTTTGGGAAATACAACTGTTATGTATAGGGCCAGACTCTGACAGTTGCTTATGGCATATCAAATATTGAGGGAAGACCAGTATCTATGGTGTGAGGGCTTGCTAAGCCCTTTTCAGGACTGTTCCTCCACCTTTGGTCTACCTTTCATCCTACTCTTACCTGTGGCTCCAAGAAGCTGTAGCATGTAGAGCTGTCACACTGCATTTAAACTGTCTTGGCAATGGGCTAAACCATTTTGAGGTCGTAAACCCATCAGTGAATTTGGAGAGATGTCTACCCCAAGCATGTGAAGACTTCCTCCAGTAGAATTGGCAAAAGAGAAGAATTTGTTTGAAAGGCCATGAAGGTGACCAAAAAGACATTGGTGGAACAAATGCCTAGAGCTTGGTCAGACATTGAAGGTGCCCAGGTTATCCACTGTATCCTGAACCATCATCAGTCATTCTGACTTTTGTCTTGCCTCAACTTCAATGACTCTGGAAGAAAGAGTGAGGCTGATGACTTTTTTTGCTACTCTGCCTACTCAAATTCAATTCATGCCAAGTTAAGACATCACCTGAGAAGCCATTGGTGCTTCTCAAGATGAAGGACAAACAATAATCATCACTTGGTCTGCTCAGTTATGCTTTCTTAGAGAATTGTTTAGGGCACTGAGAATGACTTGTTCAGGGTTACACAGTCAGCATATGGCTCAGGACAAACTCAAACTCAGGTCTTCCTGACTTCAAGATCAACTTTCTGCACTGCCTCTCAGATATAAGCATAGCTTTCATAAAATTACAGTAGGACATTGTACTGTTCCTTAAGGGAGATCATAGGATTCATAGGATTTAGGGCTGAAGTAACTTTCAAAGGTTTTCTAGTTGTTTTCTCAATGTACAGAATATAGCCTGGGTATTGATGCACTTCAGAGAATCTAGAAATTGATTCCTTAAGGCAGGAATTTCAAATTCCTGCTTGTTGCCCTACTCTATCCAGAGTTTTGTAGTCCCTTCTTTCCTCCTCTCCAACAATGCAGCCTTTGGTCTCAGTTTTCTTATTTGTAAAATGAAAGGATAATTCTACATGATTTTTAGGATCCTAGGATTGCAGATTAAGAGCTAAAAAAGACTTTCTGTACTTATCTAATTTTACTGATAAGGAACTGAGGCTTAGAATTGCCTAAGGTTCCATAGCTAATAAATAACAGAGCTTGGGTCAGAATCTAGGGCTTGGGCCTCTGACCAAAAATCTGGTATTGGTTTGTTGTTTTATTTAAAAGAAAAACAGGAGATAACTAAGTGGCACAATGGATAGAGAGCCAGGTCTGGAGATGGTCCAGGGTTCAAATTGGTCTCAGATACTTCCTAGCTGTGTGATACTGGTCATGTCACTTAACCCCATTTGCCTAGCTCTTACTATTTTTCTGACTTGGAATTGATACTTAGTATTGATTTGAAGAGAGAAGCTAAGGGTTTACTAACCCCAATCCTCAACAACAACTATATACCATCCTCCCTCTGTTATTCTATTACAATAAAGCTCAGGCAACTCTGAAATTTGTTAGTAGCCCAGTCTGTTTTTTGGAAAGATAATCATTAAGCTTCTATGTTCTCAATTTCAGTTTTCTAATTCAATTCAATTCAATTCACTTAACACATATTCCACTTATAATTTCCAGGCATAATGTGGTAATATAGTACTAGGCTTGAGTCAGGAAAACCGGGGTTCAAATTCTACACTACCTCATTGATTCTAGGCAAATGTCACCTAATTGCTATGTGTATTGATTATCTCCCTAGTACTTATTTACAAAGTTTTACATAGTCAGTCTATAAACATTTATTAAGTGATGCTAAGGGATAAAGATACAAAATAGTCCCTACTCTTAAGGAGCCCATAGTCAATAAGCAAATTAATACATAAAAAATAGCTATTGGCTGTAATCTGCAGATCTACACTGGCAGAGGGCGTTTCCAAAGGGGAAGTTCTTTTACTAACAAAGTTTAAGTCGAGAAACATTTATTAAGAACCTACTATGTTCCAGATATTGTGCTAGATACTGGTAAAAACAAAAATAAAAAATAGTCCCTGACCTCAGGAAGCTTACATTTACCTGGAAATGAAATCACAAATCTTTTGAGTACTTGGGCAACATTGATGCTATGGAAACAACTTCTCCTTTTGGTTTTAGCTAAAGGGTTTTCCCCTCCTTGGTGGAACCAGTTAATAATGGTAGGAGAGGCACATTTATAGTAAGTGCTCAGTTTATTCAATGGTCAGTACTCAGAATACTATAAGTATACATCCCAAAAGTTTTATTTTTTCACCTTCATCATCATTATTTCATCATTAAATATATAAATTGTATTTAGTAGAAGCAGAATGAGAGTCTATTAAGATACAATAATTTTCTTTAAATATGGTATTAAATACCTCTCTTGAATTTCAAGAAAAGTAGATTTTCTCCAGAGAAAAGTTATTACCTGAGAAAATACAGAAAAAGTACATCCCAAATTTTGAATTCTGAATAAATTGCAGGACAATAGTTGACTATATATTTACTATTATAAACAAATATTTTAATTGAAATAATACTTTTCTAAAGAGTGAAAAATTGAAAAAAGATATTAGGGGAAGTGCTATAATGAGATAATTATATATATCCACATTCCAAATACAATGACTAAAACATAAAAACTCTTTAAAATTCTGGAGTTTGGGAATAGTATATGTTTTAAAGATAAATAAACTATATCATGGTCTCTGTGAAAATTTTTTTTTAATCTTCTCTAATGATACTTTAAATGCTTGTCTGCATAGCATTCTTAGAAATTATTCCAATTTCTGATTATTTCTAATAAAAGTCCAGTGTGTTTGATCACTATATTCTAACAGTTTATTATATTCTTTAGGCACTGAACTCTAAATTCTGCAAGGAAAAACAATGTACACTATTTTGCACATTCACAAATCTACTAGACCTTGTAGTAATTGCTTTAATGATGGTTTCTATTATAAAGAGCTTGCCATGATTAGTATGATATAAGAAAAAGTTTTGAGTAACAAAAAGACAGGATGAAAATATCAATAGGGTTAAACGGAGTCTTATTCCCTCCTCTCTTTTAATGTGGCATTTAATAAGACTTTAAGAATGTTATTTATTTAAAAAAAACTGAAAAGTAACCTATAGACTAATTATCAGGTGAATGAAATCTGAAGTATAAAAGTGGAATTTGAGGAACATTACCCAGAAATGGAGGTTTCATTCCTTTACAGGTGTAAATGAATGGATTACTGAAGACTGCTTTTAAAATCTATATTAATTAAAACTACATAATCAAATCACATTTATTCAAGACATAGAACAATAATCCAAAGATAGATTTGCATTTTATTTTGGAAACAAGCAATAATAATAGTTGATAGATGTTCCTAGTAGCAAACCAAACTTGAAAATATTAACCTTATTTAATAAATAACCCTCAAAGGAACTTGATTCTGATTGGGTCTAATTTCTTGGGGGGAGTTTTGACTATGACATAAAAAATCTGATTAAATTTAAGAAGTGTGTCATCTCTGTTCCATAGTGTTACTTCTGAACAATCAAGTCCACATTTAGTATTCTTATTGTCTTTTTATAAAAGAAGAAATAATTCATGGTTTTTGAAAATTATAGATAATAATAAAATTATTTTTTGTGCCCTTATTTTCTTGGCACTTACAGTTTGGCAAGATGAGCAATCTATGGAAACATTTGCATCTTCTTTCTGCATAATGAGACCAACACAAAATGATTGCAGCTCATGTAAAAGACAGGGTGGCGTGTTTTCAGTTTTAATGGGGACACTCAGCAAACTTCCAATCTTTCTTGACATTTCTTATAGCAAAATAAATGTGGTCTAGGTTGGAGTGTCTATTATGAAAATAAGAGAAGAGCAAGTCAATTATATTTCAATGACTGAATAGCCAGGGGTCCTCATTAAAATGATCAGAAAGACTCCAGTGTTGCTTTCCTGTGTGTAGCCACTGATTAAGTTATAAAAGAATGACATGGCCTTTTGGGGAGCAAATCAGAATGTGCCTTGGTATCTATCTATCTACCCAGAAATTGTTGACACTTCCCCAAGTGAGATGCATACTCTAGCATGAAAGGGAAGTTACTACTCATGATCCCATTGGCATCTGAAGAATTTAAAACTATTCCACAGGAGCCAGTTAACAAAAACTCTAAATTCTCCCTCTTGTTAGGAATAATACTATTAATATGGTGGTGATGTTAAATTGCTTCCTTTCCTTTCCCTGCCAGATTCAATCAATTTGATCTTGTTTACTAGATTAATTCTTATAATAAATATGTGTTTGGGCATTTAATCTGTATTGGTTTTTCCAATTCATTATTTCTGTCTACTTTTAATTTTGATTCCCCCATTATTTGAGGCTGGAATGTCAATAGGAAGACCATACACCTTCCATTGACTCTGAAGTGTTGCTTAAAGAAGGGCAGGAGAAAATTCTTTGACATATTTCTTAACATGCATCCCAGAGGGTGAGAGAATATGGACAGGTCAAAATCTGTAGTGGAAGGAGGAATCGTGTTGATAAAATAGTAGACTGATTGAAATATTGAAGAACTGAGACAAAAAATCACAAGTTAGATTGCTAATACCAAGCTCCTTAATTAGCAAAGGAGCAAGAAATCACAGCGTCCCTGATTTTCATTTACTTGGCTTTTTAGTCTCATGGAATCTTTTATTTTATGGAGCTTTCAGGAAGAATTGATGAGTACTGAACAAAGTATTTTCTATATAAAACTTCTTAGCAAAACTTCACAGTATAGGACTTAACTTGACATTACTTTGTTTCTTGAATATAAGAATCACTATGATACTGTCTCACTTATTATTTTTATCATTTTTAGCAATCACCGATATGTTTAGTTGTCTATATTCTGCTTATTCATATAGAAAATAAAAGATGCATTTTTATGATGCAAATGTAAACTGTATTGTACTAATTAATCACAGTAAGGGTATGTGAACAAGCACAAACTACTTTGCTTCAAGGCAGGTTTATTTGTACTTTTGCACGGATGATTTATTTTTGGTTAACAACTGGTCAGTGTTGGCAAACAGATAGTCCACATGACTTGTGTAATTGAAATTAAGTAAGATGTAGGAGAACTGTTCATTTTCCATTCAAAATCATTTTTGTCTCATTATTCATCCTACATTATTATCATCCTACAGAAAATAGTTATTAAAATCAAATTATAAATATCTAATTTCCAACTTCAATAAATAAAATTTATTCATTAAATCAATAAAATTCTGTTGATTTAAAAATAGTTGGAGTGATTTTACTGACAATAGTCAACCAAACCTAGAAATTTATATTATTTATTGTCATGCTGGCTATTTCATCTCTGCTAAATAACCACAGTGGAGGACTGATTGCATTATCAAATAGGTTGCAAAATCACAAATAGAGCAAAACAAAGATTATCATCTTTTGGCTACTGTGATGTTCAATTTTGGGTGAAAGAAAGGGATAGGGTAGGTGCTTGAGTGTCTAAAGGGACCCAATTATGTAGCTCTTAAATCCATT
Organism: Monodelphis domestica; assembly: GCF_027887165.1. Classification (NCBI taxonomy): domain Eukaryota; kingdom Metazoa; phylum Chordata; class Mammalia; order Didelphimorphia; family Didelphidae; genus Monodelphis; species Monodelphis domestica. Next base: position 361,248,402 of record NC_077228.1, read on the forward strand.
GCAGAATGTAATGCAGCATAGATTTTAGAATGAGTTTTCTCTATCTTGGGCTTTTTATCCAATCTGTGTGCTGACCAAATTCACATTTAAAACATTTTAAAAAATTCACATCCTTTTAGTATTCAAAGGCAAAGAGAATGCCCACACAAATGATTTAACATTGTTCTTTTGTTGTATTTTGAGGGAATATATTTGTATGAATTTTGTATATTTTTGTATAATTTTTATAATTTTGTATTCATGGAAAATAGCCTTCAAATCTCTGCCCTGCTTCTGGTTTCAGGATGAAATTAGTGTTTCCTTTGGTGGAAGATGATAAGAAAAAAGAAAATTGTCATGAGGCCATTTATTGTATTACACAAAAGTGACATCTATATTTGTATTGATTTGGGAGGGCCATTAAACCAGTCCCCAAAAGGTGTATTATAGCTCCCAATTTGGAGACAAGTTTAACTTTTTTTTACCACTACTCATAAAAACAGCAGAATATCTCATTTTGGATTTCACTTGAAAATATGTAGGGGTTTCTCCACTTTTGAGGGATATTTTTCTTTTAAATAACCATATATTTAAATAACTGAATTCTCCTTTCTTAGAGTGTTTTTAGAAACAATTGAAGCCAGGGTCTCAAGGCAGTTGTAAATAAATAGAATTTCCACTACAACAAATTGTAAAGCAGCATTTTAAAATTTGTTGATTTAAAGATTACTGAGGTGAACTGACAACACTTCTCCAAACCTTGAAATTGGTACTGTGTATTGCAATGTTTAATATTTAATTTCAAATAAATAATTGGTAAAGAGTTGCCTGCACTAATGAATAGACTACAAAAAATCCTAATTGGAGGTAAACAGTGTGTGCTATTCCTTAAACATGTTTACTATTGTGACATTCTACATTGAGTATTTGAAAATATTCAGAAAATATTTGGACATAGCTTAGATATTTTAGAAATAATCTCTTCATTGCAATAAGAAAACTGTTAAAAAGTGTAAAATAGTTTAAAAAGGTTGAAAGACCAATAAATATGGGAATACAGAGGTTTCTATAAGGACTTTTATAAAATAGTACAATATTTAAAAAATCAGGACCAGAAGAGAAATGAGTGAGGATGGATGGACAATAAAAGTTAGCATTTATTGTTTATCAGAAAAATAGTCCTGATGGGGATGGAGAACAAATGAAAAGTTGTGATATTCAATATGATGAAATTAATAAAGTTGGAGGAAAACAGTTACTAAGCAAGTTTGCTTAACTACATTAATGTTTAATATTAAACTTGAAGTTAAACCTTGAATTATAAAAAAAGTTGAAGAAGGATAGTATATATAGTACCTAGATCTAGGAAGGACTGAAGGGGTCATCTAGTCTAATGCCTTCATTTTACAAGCAAGAAAACTAATACTCAGATAAGTTAAGTGACCCGCCTAAGGTCACACAAGTAATTAGGGGTTGGAGGCAGAACTCAAGCTTGGTTCTTTTAGACTTTTTGTGACAACTTGCATTTGTAACTATTACTAGTCAGCATGAACATTCTGCCTTTTTCTATTTGTAACAAAACATTTTTGCATTTTGAAGTAATGGAAGTGAATTGCTTTCCTGAAACTGAAAACATCATTTCACAAATTTCTCTAAATATTCTTTTGTGCTAAAAATTAAGCAAAAGAAGGTTTCATTATAAGAGTCTGAGTTTATCTTAAACTTGCTTTATACTGTTGATTGTCTTGAAATATTAGTAAATTAATGAATTAATAAAACTAACCAATTGGGAAAGAAAAGAATTATTTTGAAAATACTGGTAAGGGTTACTCTCCATTTTCTTTTAACTTCTTATTTGCCTTAATGCAAAATCTTAACATCTGAATTTCAGAAATGCTTTTTTCTTCCAGAGCTTTAAAAGGCAGAGATTAGGAAGATGGTCTGAGGGTGTTTTTTAAATACATTTTGCATTCTAGTTTCCTGATGAAGTAGCTTTTACCTATGGCTATGTTTGATTATAGACAGATCCCTGCAAAGTATTTTTATTGCAATAATTAATTTAATAAAATAGGAATTACAACAAAAATGACTTAATGTCAGCAACAAATTCTGTTTTAACCAGCTTTCCAACCTGTGCATCATCAGAATAATTGGTCTTTTAGTTGATTTGACTAACTGACAGCGAAGTCACTAATAATGACCTATGGCATCTTTTACTTTTAGGCTTATATTAGGACACTCACTTAATGAAGGAGTGAGTATATAATATCCTTAAACAATTTTACTAGACTGTATTTGAATGCTTTGCTTTTCATTTAAATAATTTCCCATAGAAATGTGAGCACACATGAGGGCTTTCAGAGACTTTTAATTTAATTAAAAAGAAAAGCAGCATGTTCATGTAGCCTTTTCTTTTTAATGGTTAAACAGTTTGTGACTTTAAAAATATATTAATTTTGCCAATTTTGTAAAGTATCATTATAACTTCATGACAAGCTTTCAGGTTTATTTAGGTGTATGTAGAATTTGTAACAATGTTTATCTAATAACATGTTCTTTGGTGCCATTTCTTGTGAGAGGGTAATTTTTCTGCTTTGTTGTGAAGATTTTAAAGGCTATATCTTACCAACGAGGGAAAGAATTGGAGACAGTTGTATTCTGGTTGGTCTTGGGTCACTAGAGATGCTCTGTGCAAAGCAGGCTAGAAGATTGGTTTGGCCAGTTCATAAGAAGGTAAGTTAATGGACTGGGAGGGAGAATGAGGAGAGTATATTCTGACATTCTGCACTGAGGATTTGAAAATATTCAGGTGATGTACCTGAATATATTTGCTTACAGTGATCCTTGTTTAAGGTTTCAGTTGATCCAAAAACTACAGGCAAGAATATGATGAGAATACTTTTCATTATTGCAAAATGGATATTGTATTTCTCAAATTGAGTCGTCTATATGTATTAGGAAGAAAGTGATAAGCAGAAAAAGTCTTCTGAAACTTTTCTTCTTAGCCTTTTTAAGTCTTGCTTTCCTTATGGAGTAGCTATACCTATGGCTCTTTTGAGTAATTATATACTACAAACACATGGTCTTATAGATAGCTAAGTTATACAAGCATGTTCTCCTGCTGAGAAGAGCTAGTTGAAGTTATTATTGGCATATCTTAGAGAAAGGGTTAACAAGTTTGCGTTGAATAGATTTTTTTCCTGCAAAAAGATCTCTACTATTTTTCCCTATTAACAAATTACTCCAGGAAAGGAATATTAGCATTCAATTTTCCCTATTTCTTGGGAGCATATTTCAACCTTGAAGAGTTTTTCAATATTTTATGATGATTTTTCTTTAAAGGGATGAATTTATGCACATCAGAGACCTGAATAATAACAAGCAATGAGAATATGTGCATTTTCTTAGTGTATCTTTAGGATAAAGTACTTAATAACTTATTTTAAATGTTCACTGAGAGTAAAGAACTTTTTTTTAAATTGTCATTCTTCTGCAAATGTGAGACAAAGTGATAGTGCAAAACCAGTGTGCCTGCTAGAAAAGCTGTGGGAGTTTTCTTTTTTTAAACTTTCCCCTAGTTTGGATAAGAACATATTCATTTTCCAATGACAGTTACTAATGAATTTTTTGAAAATGTTCTCTTACATTTTGTCTCTTGGATAGATTATTTTTGTGATGAAAAATTCAATTGTAAAAAACAAAAAACTGCAGTTATTGAAAATACTAAAATATTCTCTTTCCTCCACCTCTTTACATACAAATTTATTATGTATATAATAACTTTCAGCTCTGTTATTCATCCAGCTTGCCAGTATTGCTTTAGGAATGCTGTGAAATTAGGAGACATGAGTAAGAATTTGTTCCTGTATATGGTTGTGTATGGGTATGGTTGGGACTTTCAGGTTAATGACTAATTAAAAAATACAAGTCATCTAGAATTTACATGTTTAAATAAATATTGTCCTTCAAAATAGTCATTTTGGGAAACCTTATACTTATTCCAGTGGTGATGGTATTGCTTAATACATTTTGGGAACTCCTCTTTGAGAATTTTCTTTAGAGATATAACACATAATACATAAGAAGAATATCTTAATAGCAACACCAATCATTTTCTAACCAAATGCAACTTAAATACTTGCCAACCTATCCAGAAGACTCAGTTGTAGATGATGTTAGGTGATTTCTGAAACTTAAATCTATATTCAACAGATGAAGATTTTAGACAATTACCAAAGAGTAATTAAAATATTTTGATGTCAGCATCATAAGAATAAGTTTATAGCTTCATAAGATAACAACTTTGGGTAATACTCACATGCAAAAAAAGTATAAGGTTTTTCATGAATGTGAGAAAATCAGTTGTTACTTTACAATAGCATCTTTATGTATAATGATGTTTTAAATACATATTTGAATTTGCTTGTCTATATACATATGCTATATGAATATTCTTCAGAGAGGAATACAATGGTAGGTTGTATGACCAGTTAAAGAAATAAGTTAACTCTTTTTATTTAGGATATTATTTTGTGACGACAAAAGAGTTTGACATGTCCAGTAGCATTTTAAAACAAAATAAAAAATTAAAATATAAATGGATATGTGTTAGAGCCATCCATAACCTAATAGCAAAACTTTGCTTTGAGTGATACACATTTGTAAGGTTTGCCTTTTTCCTGTTCCTCAAATTGTTCACATTGTTATGTAGCCAAGATGTTTTTATAGACTATTAGAGTAACATCAGATAAATCATATATAGTAATTTTGCATTAAAATAATCCATATTCTTTGATGTGTTTATAATTTGGAGAAATTTTACTTGTTATTAAAGTTTTAAATTGAACATAGGCTTATTTTCAAATTGTTCTACATTCTAGAATCATGTACACCACTAGTACTCTATTGACCATTTATTAAAATAAATACATAGAAATCTTGATTATTCTTAAAATATCTGAAACTACTGATTGGTGAGTGCTTGGAGTAGACATGAATATGCAAAAGTGTATATAGATTTAAAATTTTTCTCTTTTTTGTAAACACATTGCCTAGAACCATGAACGATGTATTATTTTTCTACTTTTCATTAGAATACTTTAGTATTACAAAGACTTAGCCAGAGTATGAAATTCTGGTAACTTGACCTCTTAGAGAAAAAATATAATAAGAACAAGAAAAAAACTTTTCAGCTAATACATAATATTAATATCTGTAGCTGAATATTCATATATATGCATTTATATATTACATACAAACAATATTGTACTTAATGTGTTATTAAAATGTATAATTGTAGAATCATGTCATATGAATGAATAGAAATAAATTAAATTTTATGTTTCTATGGTCCATGCATTTATATGCAATTAATTATGTGAACTTGCATCTAGTGTTTATGAAGTCTTTTTAGGAAAGCAATATATACATCAATCAAACCAGTTCTGTATTATATATACTTATATTTTGATCCATTAAAGTGAAAGTATTTGTTTTTAGGTAAATAAAAACATGGTAATCAAAGAAAAACATTTACAAATGGGGTTAAAATAATTATGTATTTTTTCAAAAGTGCATGGTCTCTGACAAAGAGCTTGATTTTGTAGTATTGTGGAGCAGTGTTGAAAATAAACTGAACTTTAATGTTATTTGAAATTCAAATGAAATAATGTATGTGAAATGCTTTGTAAATCTTAGATTGTTATATAAATAAATGCCAGATATTTTTTTTGTTAACTCATAATAAAGATTTCTCATGAGAATTTAATCTAAAATTGGTATAAATGCTTTCTTTGGCCTCTCCCAATCCAACAATCTCTATGATTAAGATATCACTGAATTGAAAGTATAAAAATAAAAATACTTGAAATCAGGATGGGTGGTAGAAGCCCCAATAAAGAAAATATTCTCACAATTAGAGCTATTAAAAAAGTGGAACAAATAGGATGCTCTGGGAATTAGTGAGTTCTCAGTAATTAGAGGTCTTCAAGCATTGTATAGAGGAATTTTGCTCTGGTATGAGTTGGCCTAGATGGCATTTGAGATCCAGCCGAACTATGGAGTTCTATGATTCTGGGGTACTTTTAAAATTGTTATTAAAATTTCAATTAGGGGAAAAAAAGAGAAATAACTGATTTTAAAGGGAAGAAAGAAAATATGATGAAAAGGAGATAACAAAGAGAGTTCAGGTGACTGGATACTTAGAACTTACCTTGATTACCAAAGATAACAACCACAATAGGTAGGTTGTACCTCTAATTGCTATGTGTGACCTAATTTTTAAAAATCTCAAGTAAAATATACAACATTCTTATGAGGGGTGGATAATATAATGATGGCTATTCTCTAGAAAGGGAAACTACTGAGTTGTACAATTTAAATAACAAATGTTTTGGAAGTTGGAATAGAATCTAAATTCCTTGATTTTTTTTCTTGCTCAATGATTTGACTCTGTTTTATATAAGTTCATATTTTTGAAATGTGCATGATTTATTAGATAAATAATGAAAAAGTTACAAAATAAATTAGTCAATAATGGAGAGAATTTAACTATTCAAATTTTTGTTACTGGACAATGTGGCAATTAGATGTTTCTTTTTTTTGTTCTGCTTTGTATAAATGGTAAAATAAGCATTTTTGTGGCTGTCAAATGAGTTACATTTTTTACAGAACTTCATGATTAGGAAATATAATGTGCTTGTAGAAATATAGAAGTATTAATGTGTATCTAAAATAATTCTTAGAAATTAAAACTGATTCCAGAAATATTGAGCTTAAATATTCATATGTGGTATTGATCTAAAATATTCTTTAGAAAAAGTTCATATTAAGATCAGTTTTCTGATTACATTTTGCATAAATGACAATGAACACTACAAAGTCATAAATAGGAGGGAATCCTTTTCTGACTGCTTCTTTTGTAGAGGGAACCAGGTTCCTCATTCTACATAAATCCATGAAGGATTTACTTCAAATAGCTTATATGATTATTTGCAGTTTAAATAATATCTTGCTATAGAAAAATATTTGATCATATTCAGAGCTATGTTGTATGTACAATTCACATATTTATGTATGTTCTAGTTATTTGTAATGATCAATTCTCTTCTGTCATTAAGTAATTATTATAAAGGAAATTTGGACCAAAATGGACAGAATTAATACCTAGGGTCTATTAAAGAAGAATAATTTAGGATACCCATGCTTTGTTTTTTTCCTACAGAGAAAATAAAAGAAAACCAAGAGAAAACTCTTGTTATTTTTATAATGAAAGAACATTCAAATTCCAAATAACAATCTTTATACATAGTACGCAAGATTATACTTTTTTAAAAAAGAAAATGTTAGTATGTTAGATTTGAACTATGAAATAATTGAAGTATCATATCCTAGCCTGAAAGGTTCTATATATACACATGTGAATGACACACACACACACACACACAGATTCTACTTATATCTTTTTTAGTCTTTAAGAGGAAAACAAATTTTTATGTACAGGCTTAAGCAATTTTAGTTATGAGAGGCAGTATGCCATAGTGAAAAGAATCCTGGAATTGGTATCTGAAAACATTGGTGTCTGAACCTCAGTTCTGATGCTTATTGGGGGGGGGGATCTCTTGTAACAAAATAAAACAGGTTAATAGAATTATCAGTAACCTTTGTTTACAGATGTAGCACTATCCTCCTTTTTCTGTTTTAAAAAATTAAGAGAAATTTTCTCTATTTTTTCTTTCTCTCCTTCCAGCCTTTTGGGAAAAAAGAAAAGATTCACATAACAAATAAGTATGATTTCAAAAAGATAAATGAAGATGTATATGAGCTGAATATAGAGGGAAGTGAGCATAACCACAAGAAAAATGAACAATTTTGAGGGCTGTTATAAATGGATGAAGAAGGAAATAAGTAGAAGTAGGAGAAAATTTTATATAACACTGTGAAGATAATTTTAAAAGCTGTAGAAACTCAGATCAGTATGATGACCATTCATGATTTTAGAACTTTGACTTTTCATAGAATATCCTTTCATATGAATTTCCTTGCCTGTTATAGAAAGATCCGTAACTGAGTCCCCAATCTCAAAATGAACCTCTTTGGACTCTTATCTCAATACTTTTTCACTTAAATGAAAAGATCTCTCATGGTTCTTTAATATTTAATAATTTCAACTTATTTGGGGAGATTAGGTCTAGTGAAGGGCATTTAAAGTTTTTAATTTTAATTTTATCATTTTTTATTAATTAATTAATTTAGTTTATTTTTGCATTTCCTTTTATTGGGTAATAGGGAAAAAAACCCCAATCCCAACAACAATGCTGTAAGGACTGAGCTCTAATTCCTGTGAAATCCCTTTCTCTGATTTTTGAATAGAGAATACATTTTCAGATTGGTTTCCATAGTCCTGCTTAGCCTCCTATAATGTCCCAAAGTCCTGCCATTTTTTATTCAAGCTTTTAGACTTTGAGTTCAGCAGAAGGGTGACACATATGGAGCTGATCACAGAGCAGTGGTTTAAATCAGGGTCATGTGATCTGCCAGAAGCTGACCTCATTTCAGGACTTCTTTACAACCCCACAGCCATCATTCTACATTGGAAACACTGTTTCCCATCAGTGCAGGCAGGGCAAGTGTTTCATCTAATAATAACATTAGGACACAAGGCTCCAGTGGTTATTCCAAGGCTACATCAGGGTAGGCCACCAGGTGGCACTCCGGGCTGAAACTGACCTAGTTCACTCACTAGGCATGTGTGAATGAAACCAGAGGCTCAGTGAGTTTGCTATATCTGATTAAGCTTATGCTATGCCATCTCGCTATTGGCAACTGTGAGAAATGAGGTGGTTTTTTTTTTCTTTGCCAGTCTTGGCTTTTCCTAGTGTTTTCTGGGTATTTAAAATCCTATTCTGTTTTTTAGTTTTTTTTCAGTCGTGTTTGACTCTTTGTGCCCCCTAACTCTAACCTTAAATTCTTCCTTCCTTCCTTCTTTCCTTCCTTCCTTCTTTCCTTCCTTCCTTCCTTCCTTCCTTCCTTCCTTCCTTCCTTCCTTCCTTCCTTCCTTCCTTCCTTCCTTCCTTCCTTCCTTCCTTCCTTCCTTCCTTCCTTCCTTCCTTCCTTCCTTCCTTCCTTCCTTCCTTCCTTTCTCCCTCCCTCTTTCTCTCTCTTCTTCTTTCTTCCTTCCTTTCTCCCTCCCTCTTTCTCTCTCTTCTTTCTTTCTTTCTTTCTTTCTTTCTTTCTTTCTTTCTTTCTTTCTTTCTTTCTTTCTTTCTTTCTTTCTTTCTTTCTTTCTTTCTTTCTTTCTTTCTTTCTTTCTTTCTTTCTTTCTTTCTTTCTTTCTTTCTTTCTTTCTTTCTTTCTTTCTTTCTTTCTTTCTTTCTTTCTTTCTTTCTTTCTTTCTTTCTTTCTTTCTTTCTTTCTTTCTTTCTTTCTTTCTTTCTCCATGTTTCTGTGTTTCCTTTTCTTTCCCTCCCCTCTTCCCTCCCCACTCTTGGAGCCAATAAGCAATTCCACTGGGTTATACAAATGTTATCACTTGATATCTATTTCCATATTATTTGTTTTTGCACTAGAACAATCTTTTAAAACCAAAACCTCAAGTCACATACCCATATAAACAAGTGATAAATCGTATGTTTTTCTTCTGTGTTTCTTCTCTCAGAGAGAGTTTTTTTCTCTCGATGTGGACTTGCTTTTCTTTTCTTAAAGCATAATAATATTCCATCACCACTATATACCATAATTTGTTCAGTCATTCCCCAACTGATGGACATCTCCTCGATTTCCAATTCTTTGCTGACACAAAGAGAGTTGCTATAAATATTTTTGTACAAGTAGGTCCTTTCCCCTTTTTTTATGATGTCTTTGGGATATGGACCTAGTGGTGGTATTACTGGATCAAAGGGTATGCATTGTTTTATAGTCCTCTGGGCATGATTTTAAATTGCCCTCCAGAATGGTTGCATCAGTTCATAACTCCACCAACAATGCATTAGTGTCTCAGTTCAAATATTGTTTTTAGAATGCATCTCGTTGAAGTCCAAATTTTTGCCTCTGAAGTAAAAAACAGACAGTGCAGCACCTGAAAAACATTCCAGGAAGTATTCAATTGATAAACATTTACTAAATACCTGCTATGAGCCAGTCACTCTGCTAAGTACTGGGAATTAAAAAAAAAAAGGCAAAAGACAGTCCCTGCCCTCATGGAGCTTACAGTTTAACGAGGGAGACAATGTTCAAATATCTACAAATTGAGCTATATAAATGCTTGTTGACTGATTAACTTATCCATATGTAGGCAACATGGTTTCTTTACTACAGATAAAACGAGTTTAACATTGTTAGTTTTAAAATTCCCAAGTGGTCAATCTTTGGTTTGTAGGGAGATCTGAAATCTCAATGCTTCCCACCTATTCTTTTTCTTATTTTATTTAGAATATTTTTCCATGGTTCCATGATTCATGATTCCTACACCCTCCCCCCACTTTCTTCTCCCCCCCCCCAAAGCTGACAAGCACCACCACTGGGTCATACACATATCATTGTTCAAAACCTATTTCCATGTTATTCATATTTGCAGTAGAGTGATCTTTTAACATGAAAATGCCAATCATATCCCTATCAAACTATGTGATTGATCATATGTTTTTCTTTTGCATTTTTGTTCCCACAGTTCTTTCTTTGGATGTGGATAGTGTTCTTTCTCTTAAGTTCTCCTGGATTGTCCTGGATCATTGCATTGATGCTAGTAAAAAAGTCTATTACAATCGATTGTGCCACAGTATATCTGTCTCTACGTACAATGTTCTCCTGGTTCTGCTTCACTATGAATCAATTCCTGGAGGTTGTTCCAGCCCCCATGGAATTCCTCCACTTTATTATTCCTTTGGGCACAATAGTATTCCATCACCAACATATACCACAATTTGTTCAGCCATTCCCCAATTGAAAGGCATCCCCTCATTTTCCAATTTTTGGCAACTACAAAGAAAGAAGTTATAAATATTTTGGTACAAGTCTTTTTTCTTATTATCTCTTGAGATACAAACTCAACATTCCCACCTATTTTTATGGCACCTAGATGGAATTATGGCTAGTGTGCCAGACTTGTACTCATTCAAATCCAGCCTCAGACACTTACTAGCTGTGTGAATCTGGGCAAGCCACTTAATCTTTTTGTACTTCAGTTTGCTTGTCTGTAAAATGGTGATAATAATGACCTTACCTTCCTTTTAAGAATCAAATGAAATAATTTATGTAAAGTACTTCATAAATCTTAAAGCACTATGTAAATGTTAGCTTTTATTATCATTATGATGCTCTTGGTATATCCTAGGCATGAGCAAAGACAGTAGAATGGGGGGCAGTTAGTTGACTCATTGGATTGAGAATCAGGCCTAGAGATGGGTGGTCCTGGATTCAAATTTGACTTCAGATTTTTCCTAGCTGTGTGACCTTGAGCCAGTCACGAAATCCCCATTGTCTAGCCCTTCCAACTCTTCTACCTTGAAACCAATATATAATATTGATTCTAAGAAGGAAGGTAAGATTTTAATTTAAAAAAAGTAGAATATAAGTTCTCCAAGGTCATAGTTCATTGTTTGCATAGAAGGCACTTAATGTTTCTTTGGTTGAGTGAAATTGAATTATATTATTCTAAAGTCTAAGAGTGCATATGACTTTTTTAGTTAATGATGATCATAAACGAAGCTCCAGGTTTGCATCAAGAGGACTCCTGAACATACATAATACAAAACAAATAAATAAAAGAATGTTTACTAGTCTAAAAGCAATCTCATATCAAAACATCTTTTATGTTTAAAAGAGATCAGATGCGTATCTACTATTGTTACTCATACAGACTTTTTAGGAATTCAGATCCTATATCAACTTCAGCATAACCTCAGAGAAAATATCATTAATTCTGGCTTAATATTCCTTATTTTTCACATATTTCCAATTGAATAACATTTTAAAGTAAACTTCAGTTGTTTAGATTCTGGTATTAGAATCAATGCATACCTGCTTTACCTCCTTGAGAATTTTAAGAGTCATGGACTAATAGCCCTAGTCAAGGTACATAATTTCTGTTTGCCTCAGTTTCCTCTTCAGTAAAATGAGAGTAATAATAGCACCTATCTCTCTGGATTGTTGAGAGGAACAAATGAGGCAATTATTGTAACATGCTTAGCATAGTGCCTAGCACATAGCAAGTACTATATAATTGTTTGCTATTATTATTGTCATTATCATTTTAATTCCATGATGGCAGCAGAATTATCAGGAACAGTTGAAAGGAACAAAGACTAATAGTACTAGGGGCGGGAATTCTTAACCTTTTTTGCATCCTGGATTCTTTAGCAATCTTTGAAGTCTGGAAATAAGTGCATGAAATAAAAACAACTGACTATATTGATACTCAGTTTTTAAATGTTTAAAAAAATTAAGGGCTTTAAGTTATAGGTTTTTAGGAGAATAGAAAGAATCAAACTAGTCTACAGGTAATGGTAAGAAAGATTGTGGCAAGAAAGGGTTTTATGAGTTCAAGGGGCTAACTGTCAAGGGCAGCAAGAGTACTTACGGTATTGGTTTTTCGGTCTATTGTCCTTTTGTTGTAATTATGCTATGTATATTAGTAGTCATAGGTCACCCAATTAGGAATCACCATTCAAGCTTCTCCAGAGTCCATTCATACCTTAAATTGGCATTGTATGAAAAAGGAATATTAGAAATAATGACCACGTATATGAATTGTAGTAGCTAAACTCAATCTTAATTTCCCAATCCTAGAGAATAATTATAATTATTGACATTTATATATAGTACTTTAAGGATTGCAAAGGATGGCTTGAACTGAAATGAAGTGGATAATTTATTCTGAAGCCCCCCCAAACTGCTTTATATTCTGAAGAGGTCTTAGTGTTAAGCCCCTGAAAGAATCTTGTCTAAGCAGTTGCTGTTTTTTTGTTTTTTTGTTTTTTGCATCCTAGAGTATTTTGTTTTGTTTTGTTTTGTGTGTTTAGGGAATAAATGCTGATTTGGTACCTGATTCATATTGTACATCAAATACCTTTTCATTTGCCCCTTCCCTCTGACCTTTTGGAGAACACTTAGACATAACCTAAAAATCAAGCCTTGAGGAAATTTGTTCCCTGGGTGTTGGCATTGGGACATGACAAACCAAAAAGGGGGCATCTCTTCCCACTCATTTGAGGTCAGGTCCATCCAGGATTAAACCTTTTATGGGCTATCTGCATGGATCCAAGTGGAGGAGTCCCTTAGGGAGAGGGAATCAGTGAAGTTCCCTCGGCTACTAGGTGGTACAGTGGTTCTTTAAATGTCACAAAATTCATAGTTGATAAATATGGACTTGAGAAACTCTCTGTAACCTTCCCTGATTTTCTCAAAAGACAGGGAGTTTGGGGCAGCTAGGTAGCACAGTGGATAGAGCATCAGGCCTGGAGTCAGGAGAAACTTGGTTTAAACCTGGCCTCAGATACTTTCTAGCTGTGGGACACTGGGCAAGTCACTTAACCTGTTACTTAGCCCTTCTTGCTCTTTTGTCTTAGAACTGACACTAAGACAGAGGATAAAGGTTTTTTAAAAAGACAAACAGGAAATCTTTCTTTTTTTCTTTCTTCAGATAAATTTTTCATCCTTAAGAGTAAACTACCAATCTTTCACTGAGAGTGTACTTTGGCATTTAAAAGGTTATTATTTACTTCTCAAAGTTGCTCTTAGGGTTTACTCTTGAGCCTGTTATATCAGTGATGGGAAACCACTTAGATTCACTTGTGAGAGGACCTGTCCCTCCCTATTGTACCATGATGCTCATTTGTATCATTGAACTGCCTGGGAAAGGGAGGGATTGAAGGACCAAAGTACCTTCCATCTTGAATAAGGAGGAGGGGTGAATGTCTGGTAGAGCCCCAGTATATCAGTTATAGAGGGGGAGCTCTAGCTAAGCTATTTATTAATAACTTCCTTTTTCCTCCTACTGTATCCTGAAGATCACACATGAAGTTGTAGAAGCCACTCCAATTTTAACCTAGATAGCTTCTGTTGCCTTAGGTATATCTCTTATTGTTCCTGACTTTCCACCTTGGGAATCTCATGTTAGTCCTTATGCCTTCTTTTGTGTGAACTAAAAAAAAAGATTCTGTAAGAGAGATCAGTTAAAGAATCTATTAGTCAGGTTGACTTTTGTCTAGGAGATAGTGTGGATCAATAGAAAGAGCATCAAACTTGGAGTCAGGGACCTAATTTTGAATCCTGCCTCAGCCATTTACTACTTTTGTGATCTCAAGAAAGGCATTTAACCTCTGGGCTTCAATTTCCTCATTTGTCAAATAGAAGGTTGAACTGGAATAATTCTGTGGTCTTTTCTATCCTAGATCCACAATCCTAAACTATGGGAACAGACAAGCATAGACTCTCTTGAAAATTCAGATGCCAACTAGAGTGCCAGGATACTTCTTTACAAAATTGAGACACATTATTCTAGGTTGGTGCCTGTATGTACCCATCTTCTGGGGCCCAAATCACTGCTCCTCAACTATTATCCCTATTAAAGTACCTAAGATAATCAGTAGAAAGGTCACTCAAGCATCTGCCTATTTCCTGATTGAATTTTCATTTTTTGTGGTCAAGTACAAGTTATTGTGATGATTTGAGCTCTGTATTTATTTTTTTAAACATCATTAAAACCAGGTTTGAAGTCCAAAGGGCTCTATTTCTTTTGAATTGACTATGAATTTCTTTGAGTTGTTTGAATGTGTAGGGAAGAGAAGAGGGAATAATGGTGATTGCATCAAACCAGGGAGAGATTCAGAGTGGGGTTACAAATCATATCCTGTTTATTGTATGGCTATTTACCTCCATTTAAATTGACATCATTAAGAAGAAAAGTACTGTTCAAGCAGTCTGATAGATTTGCAGCTGTTATCAAAGCTTTTACAAACTCAATTTCATTTTCATACAATGGGCCATGTAAGAAGAAAAACACAGGAGGTACACAATTGATAAAAGGAGAGAGTCTCTCCTTTCTTAGGGGGCATTAGAACCATCCCACTTTACTTGTAGGATTATTAAATGATCACAGATTTGATAATAACCATAATAGCTAACCAGATAGTAATTTAAAGTTTGCATAGTGCTTTACATATATAATCTTATTTGATCTTCACAACACTCTTAGGAGGTAGTTTATGATTGCTTCACTTTTACAAAGGAGGAAACAGAGGCTCATAGAGGTTAAGTACCTTGCCCAGGAACATATTGCTAACAAGTGTATGAAACAGGATTTGAACTCAGTTCTTCCCAACTCCATATTGTGATTCATAAATGACTTCATTTAGAGACTGAAAAGACCTACTAGACCATCTATTCCAACCTTTTCTCTTTACATAAGAGGAAATTGAGGAACAGGGATGTGAAGTGACTTGTTTCAGATGACACTTAAATGACCACAATGTATATGTTCTTATGTACCCTTCTTTCTCCAACCCCACTCCTGCTCCTTTAATTAAGGTCCTTATCTTCTCTCCCCTGAACTAACAACTATCTCTCCAGCTTCCATTCTCTTCCTTCTCTGATCCATCTTGTACTCTGCTACCAAAATGATCGCCTTGAAATACAGATAATTTTTACTCCCCTTCTCAAAAACATCAGTACCTCCACTTTTCCTCTAAGATAAAAAATAAAAACTTTTCCAGTCTAGAATGTAAAACTCTCAATAATCTGGTTCTATCGTACCTTTCTAGAGTTATTGCATATTACTTCTCTTAATGTGTATTCTGTGTCCAGTTAAATTAGTCTATTAGCTGTTTTATGAGCTGGAAATGTCATGTCCTATCATGCCTTTATTCAGGCTCTCTTCTATGTCTGTAATAAACTTCCTCTCTATCTCTTGAGACAGTCGAGTGTTGCAGTGGGTAGAAGCCTGTGCTTGGATTCAAGAAGACCTGAGTGTAAATACTGCCTCAGACAATTATTTTAGCTGTGTAACCCTGGGCAAATCACTTAACCTTTCTCAACCTCAGTTTCCTTATCTTTAAACTGAGGATAATAATAGCACTAATCTCACAGGGCTGTTGTAAGGATCAGATGAGATAACATATGTACAGTGTTTTAAACCTGAAAACAATATATAAATATTAGCTATTATTTCTGCCATAGAGAATCATTTTTTTTAATTCAAGTCTTGGTTCAGGTGCAATCTTTTATACTACACCCATATTGACACTGACCTCCCCTGTAATATTTATAGGGAAAGATGGGGGATTGAAAAAACAGGGGATATGGAAGGTTTGTAGCAGGGAATGGAGGAGTTGAAGGGAGAGAGGGAATATGTCTGCTGGTGAGGCAAAGGAGAGAGATGCCCCCTGCCAAGAGGCTATTTTTGGACAAAATGGAGTGTCCAAGAAATGAGCTTGTGGGGATGTCTTCTCTATGGATTGATGCCCCAGAACAGGTAAACACGGATTCTCCTGTGGGACAAGCTTTTCCCCAGACTTTGGTCACCCAGCAGGGGTCCTATAAAGACCATTTGTAGTTGGATGACTGAACTGAGGTTCAGCTCCCTCTATGCCCCAGAAAAGATAGTCCACTTATCTGACTGTGATATTCAAATAAGATCAATTTTAATAACTAGTTCAGATTGGAGAGGTATTAGGGAAAAGGGAATAGGAATTTCCTAGATAAGGTTTGAGTCTTTCTCGGCTATGGAGCTGAGGCCAGGCCTCAAAGGCAGGTGGAGGGTTTCTCTTATTCCTGTCTCTGCTATATCTGTGCTAGTTTTCTTAATTTCAAAATCTTAGCTGTAGACAGTGAGAGGAAGAAAAGTTCTGACTTTCAGAGCTGGTTGGGCCTGTCTCTTCCAGTTGAAGAAAGTAGAGGTACCTCAATCCAGAGACTGGGAAAACCAAGCTCCTCCCACTTCCAATGCCCAGAAGGAAGTGTTAGTCACAAGACCAACTGCCACTCCTAGTTGCAGCTTTCCCCACCAACTGGCAGTCTTGTCAATTTCTTTGTCTAATATTCCCACTGTTGCTTGTTCCAACACAGAGGCAGAAAGTCCAGAACTTGTTTTAGTTTCCTTTCCACACCCCCCAACAACCTGAAAGTTAATACTTTCTCCTTAAGTTACATCTTATTTACTTGTCTGATTATACTTTATGTCTTGAGAGTAGAAAGCTCAGTGGTCAGTCCCTTGAATATCTCTATCTCTTGAATCTAGGACACAATCTTGTTATTAAGTAGTTAAATCTTTAGTGAATTGAAATGAACTCCTGGAAACTGAAGAATTCCAGATGCATTGTAGGATACTGGGGGAACTAGAATTTTGAAGATATTCAACATAGTTTCTGAGGCTGTCCCCTTTCATATTCCTGATGGCTGGGAAAAATATTTAAATTTAAAAATTAAATTAAATTCCATTTGAATAATTTAAACTTAAATAAGCACTTAATAAGTGTCTGCTTATGTTAGGCAACAAGGTGGCTAGATGGCTCTTGGATAGAGTGCTGGGCCTGAAGATAGGTAGACTTGAGTTCATATCCTATCCAAATGCCTATCACTTTGGCAAATCTCTTACCCCTATTTGCCTCAGCTCTACCTCTGTAAAATGAACCAGTGAAGGAAATAGTAAACTACTTCAGTATTTTTGTCAAGAAAATCTCAAAAAGGTTCATGAAATGTCAACGTCAACAATACAGTAAGTTGCAGGCACCATGCTAGGTACTAGAGATGCAAAAACAAAAATCAGATAAACTCTTCCTTAGAGGAAGTTACAGTCTAATCCCTCCTCCACTGTTTTACTGCCTCTGAGTCACTTAACTTATCTGAGCCTCAGTTTCCTCATATGTAAAATAAGAGAGATGAACTTGATGATTTTCAAGGTCTCTTTCCACTCTAAAAGCTGTGATGAAGGGGAGTGCAGCTTTGTGACTCAATGGATTGAAAGCCAGGCCCAGAGATGGGAAATCTTGTGTTCAAATCTGGCCTTAGACACTTCCTAGCTGTGTGATGCTGGGCAAGTCACTTAACCCTCTTTGCCTAGCCCTTACCACTCTTTTGGCTTGGAACCAATACCTGATATCAATTCTAAGCTGAAAGGTAAGCATTTAAAAAAATTTAAAAGCTGTGATGATAAAGGGAAGGGAAAGGAATAAGCATTTCTACAGTGCTTACTATGAGCCAGGCTCTGTACCAAACACTTTTTGCAAATATTATCACATTTGATCCTCACAACAGTCATGCTAGATAGGTGCTATTGCTATACCCATCTTATGGTTGAGAAGAAAAAGAAAGGAAAGCTAAATAATTTACTCAGGATCACTTGGTTTGTAAGCACCTGAGGCTGGTTTTGAACTCATGTCTTCCTGACTCCAGGCCTGTCACTCTATCCACTGCACCACCAGATGCCTGGTAAACCAAAGAGATGGCAAGTTAGCTTGAATTAGTAGAAACATAGCATTGAAAATGAGAGAGGGGATGCTGTGTGTGATTAGTTCTGGGCATCATATTTTAGGAGGGACTTTGAAATTCTGGAGAGTAGCCATAGGAAGATGCTGAGAGCGCAAGAGACATTGCTGTATAAAGATTGATTGAGGGAGGTGCAAATATTTGGTCTGGAGAAGATTTAGAGGAGAAATGGTAGCAGTATTCAAATATTTGAAGGCCTGTCATGTGGAAGAGGGATTACCTTGTTTTGTTTTACTCTAGAACACAGAACTAGATATAAGTAATGTAAATTGCAGAGAGTGAAATTTAGACTCCAGGTAAGAAAAAAAAAACAACCCTTTTCTGGATAACTTTTTATCTCTTAAATATGTCATTTCTGAAGAAAAAAAACAACTAAATGCTTTTCTTAACCCAACAGGCCAATCTAATAGGTCATAAAAGTTTCTATTATATTAAGTTGTTTCCATTTAATGATGGTCTCCTTTATTTAAAAAAATTGTTTATTACATTTTAATACCCAGTTAACTCTCTCCCTCCATGAAAAAAATGTCACAATAAGAACTCTGCCTTTATGGCTTTGTTCTTTTTTAGGCTTATTCCTGACCTCCTCCAGTTTCTTTACCATGTCACTGAAAACTTTTCACTTTAGAAGTTCACTTCATCCTCTGGAATTCTCACTGGAATTATCTTTTGTCCAAGCTTCCTCTTTCTCTGATTGGGGAGGTTTAGGCCAGCCTTTCTTCCTTTCTTTCTAGACTGCATTCTTCCTAATTCTCTCCCCTTCCCCCCTTTTGGGTGCTCCACTCCTCCTTTCTCTCTCCCCTGAACCCTTTCACTCTCTCTTCACTCTCTTCTCCCATCTTTTCCAGCATTCTTTTAAGTGTTGTACTCCCCCATTAGAATGTAAGCTCCTCGAGGGTAGGTTTTGTATTTGTAAACTCAGAATTTAGCACAATGTTTAGCACATGGTAAAAGATTAATAAATGCTTGATGTTGACATGACTATCCCAGAATGGAATGGGCTGCTTTGGTTGTTTCCAATTCCTGTTTTTGAGTGTAGAACAAATAAGCAGTAATTGGGGATGTTGTAGACAGCATTGGTGTTATTAGGTAAAGAGTTAGATTAGGCAACTTCTGAGGTTTCTTCTTATTCTGAAATTCTGTGGTTATGGGATAGTTGGAGACCACCACCAGCCACCTCAGAAAACTAGGTCAAACTAGAGATCTTTCTTAATGTGGCATCCTTTGCCTATGCCATCAGCATCTTCATTGACTTGGAGTCATAATAAATGATTCTGGTTGTATTTTTTCCACTCTTCTAGAGCTTTAGAAATAGCCCTTACCCTGGTATCTCCATGTTTAGTGTTAGAGCATTGTCATCTTAGACAATTTGGGTAACCATCTGTATCTTATGGATATTACCCAGGTTTCAAGCATGGAGTATTTTGCATAAAACTCTCCTAATGCATGGGAAGAATGATGGCTTGATGCTGTATGTCTCCATGACTGGTGGAGTTGGTGCAAAAGCTTTAGTAAGAAAAGACATTCTTCATTCCTTCTGGGAGAGATCCCTATGGTTTTAAATTCATGTTGGGAAAGACCTGTAAAGAAGGAGAAAAGACCTTGGGGAGCAACAGATAGGTACAAGAATCAGTACCTCATTATGTCTTCAAATTCTCATGTCCCCAAAGCTTGTCTACTTCAGGTCTTTAGGGAATTTCTTTATCAGGGACTTTTTCTTGGTTCAGCTCTCTCTTTTTCAGTGGGAGAACTCTTTCACTTTTGTGTATTTTCTTGAATTTTACAATCTGTAGAACTTTTTCTGTTTGCTATCTGCTTGGTTAAATGAATTTACTCAATATTCATTATTTAAAATATTCTTTTGTGTTAACTAGTTTGGTGAAATGTTAGGAAACTATGGGGTATAAGCTAAAAGAATCCTTCCTCTTTAAGTGAAAGTGGCTCCAGAAATGACTCGGACCTAAAAAATAATGCCCTGAATCAACAATATTTTTTTGGGGGGGCAGATATAGTTTTAGTCTGGCCTTTCTCTTATAGGAGAATATAGTAGACATTCTCAGGGCCCTCTTCCTTGTTCTCCTTTGAGCATGCATCAACATCTTCCTTGGAGAAGGGTGGGACAAAATTATAGAGAAATCTATCCATGTCTCCCCATAAACCAAATTTAGAAAACCCAAGTTCACACACACATACACTACATGGGCAGCTCATACTTTACATGAAGTATCTGTGAAGATTGGATTTAGCTCTCCCCTGATTGTAACAATGAAGATACTTAGCTCTTCCTTTATTGTGAAGATTAAATTGTAATCCCCAGTCTATTTTTAGATTTTAATCCCCAAAAAGGTGGTAACTCAGTATTTGAAGTAGATCTACCCATTTTAATCTTCAAAAAGGTGTGATCTAACCAAAAAAGGTATAATCTAACCAAAGAAGGTGTGAACTAAAGAGTGGGCAGTCCTGGAGAGGAGTGTCTGCTGTGATTGGTAGATGTGAAATTTAGGGGAGGTGACACAAGAGAAAAAGATATTTAAGAAGAGGACCACAGAGGCCAGAAGAATCATTCTAAGAGATTCCATTAGATTCTATTAAATAAAACTACCATAAATCCCATTCTACTTTGGTAATTCAATTTGGGATTTAGAAATTAAATCCCTGGCCACTATCAATTTAAACCACCAATTGATATATTCAAGTCCAACCTAAAAAAATTTTAACATGTCTGCTCAAATGACATGCCAATATATTTGACCTATGGTCTAGGCATTGGGCTTGGAATCAGAGAGACCTGAGTTCAGATGTGACTTCAGACACTTACTAAGCTGTGTGATCTTGGGCAAATCACTTAACCCTGTTTGCCTCAGTTTCTTAATCTGTAAAATGAACTGGAGAAGGAAATGTCAAACAATTCCAATATTTTTTTTTTGCCAAGAAAACCCTAAACAGGGTCATGTAGAGTCAGAAATGACTGAACAACGACAAAAGAGAGTATGATAGAACAATACTATACTTGGAGTCAGTAAGACCTGATTTCAAATTTGACTTTAGACATTTAATAATTGTGTGACTCTGGGTAAATCTCTTAACTCTGTCTGCCTCAGTTTCTACAACTCTAAAATGAGGATAATAATAGTACCTACCTCACAGGGTTGTTGTGGGAATCAAATGAGATTTGTAAAGAATTTAACACAGTGCCTGGCACAGAATAGGCATTTAATAAATGCTTGGTTGTTTCCATTTCTGTTCATTTGAATGATGAAAAACTTTCCTGTTTTTATTAAAAAAAACCCAAATAATTATTAGAGAAATATCTAGCAAAGTTTTCTGATCTCGGTGCATTTATTTATTTATATATTAAAAACCCTTGCCTTCTATCTTTGAATCAATCAATTCCAAGGGAGAACAATAGTAAGGATGAGATAATTAGGGTTGTGTCTTTCCCAGGGTCACACAGATAGGGATTGGATGAGGCTACATTTGAACCCAGGATTTCCCATTGCTAGGTATGACTCTTTATCCATTAAACAAAACATGTTATTACCTCTGACTGCTAATTGAAGTTTTAAAATCATCTTGGTTAAAGCTCATAAGCACTAACTGTGATCTTGGTGACAAGTGATAAGCTTTTTCAAGGAAAATAAGGAGCAAAATTAAGATAATTTTACAATAACACATGGACATTTTTTCATGTTTTTTCCCCCATGAAAAGCTCTAATACTTCACAGTGTTACTAAACTTCATTTTTAAAACACCGACTTCAATTATGAGTATAGATTATTTATGTCAAATGTTATGTTGACAAATTTAATTGACCGTAATTGTCAAAATTGCTGGTCATTAATTTATTTTCCATTTTTGTGTGTGAAAATGTAAACCTGCAGAAGTGCCATGGTCAATTATGGTGCATCTGAAGTGACCTAATTAGTATTGTGTGATGAACCAACACATGGAAAAGCAAACGGGGACACATGCTAGGGATGTAATTGGATGTGACATGAATTCTAATATTGGTTTTATGCTACTTAATTCACAAAAAAAATCTTTTGTGCATTAGGACTAATTTCGTACCTTACCTTGCTGAAAAAAAGGCAAAATATACAAAACATGCTGAAAATAAGTAAAGAAAAACAACAGTGATTCTTAGAAACAGAGAAACTTTAAAATTTCTAAGCCACTGAAAGTAACAGAATTGGAACCCTGTTTATGGTCTTACCAGTTGGACCTATAAGAAAAGTCTTGGTAATAATGTTTTTACATGAAATATGGCACATAGTAGGTGCTTGATAAATATTTATTCACTATTTATTGACTGATTGATCGATAGGTCACATTTCTCTAATGGAAGGTTAAATTTAGGAGAGAAATTGGAAGTTTGAGTTGAATTGGAGTTGAATTGGAAGGCTAAGAAGAAAGGAGGAAAGAAAAAGAAAGGAAGGAAGGAAGAAAGAAAGAAAGAAAGAAAAAGAAGAAAGTTGAATTGGGAGGCTTTTCTCTTAAATGGAAAGTCTCATGTGGTCTATGGACATGCTATGCCTTTGGCATTATACTCCCTTAAGAAACCTTATCATAATGTAAGATTCGTCCCTAGAAGCCCATTTCCACTTGGTTAAATTTCTTTCATTATGGGGCTTCTGTTTTTTTTTTTTTTTTGGGAGAAGCATTTTGTGATGCTCAATGAGCACTATTGTGAGTGTCTATGTTTATGTGCCTGTGCCTTTGCAAGTGGGGTCACCTTACTAGGAATGCCTTTGTTCACATGGAAGTCATGATCATTGAGTTCTAAACCCATTGTTGATCATAGAAAATCTGTCAGATTTTACTGAGAAGCAGCAGAGAATCTGACTCAGAACAAGAAGGGACTTCAGAAATGGTTCTAGCATGTTATAGTATAAACAGTTCTAGAATAGGAGCCAGGAGAACTCTAGGTCCAAATTCCACCTCTGACAATTCCTGCAGGACCTCATTGGGCAAATGATTTAACTTTATTTTTTTAACCCTGACCTCCCATCTTGGAATTAGTACTGTGAATGGGTGCCAAGGCAGAAGAGTGGTAAGGGCTAGGCAATGGGGATTAAGTGACTTGCCCAGGATCACACAGCTGGGAAGTGTGTGAGGCCAGATTTGAACCTAGGACCTCCCAACTCTAGGCCTGGCTCTCATTCCACTGAGCTACCTAGCTGCCCCCAATTTAACTTTTTTAAGCCATGATTTTCCTCATCTGTAAAATGAAAATAATAACACATAAGCTTTGCGCAAAGCTTATATAACTTTGCATTGGAGGTCATTGTAATTTCCAGGTCTCCCACATACCTTAGCCTGGACTCTCTGAAAACTGTCAATTTGGAAACTGTATTAAGTACTACCCTGAATAGAGGGCTTGGGAGTCTTTACATGGCACTTAGGAGGCTATCAGGAGCGGTGCCATGTGGCCTTTGTAAGATTCTTTAGTGCAAAGAACCTGATGAAGCTCTTGAAAGGAAAATGCTTAAGTCTCCCCAGGGCCCTAAGGAACATTGCAGAATTGGGAGTATAGACCCATGTGCCAACAGTATTCCAGTTTATTTGCTTAGGACAGCAAATATTTCACTGGAAAAAAAAGATTATATAGTAGGGATTGAGCCCCATGGAGCAGAAGTGGAATTGTACACGCACAGATCCCCTCAAGAAATGTGTACTGAGTTTCCCTAGCATCTTCTGGAGACAGGAATAGCTCAGGAACTCAGGGACTTGCTTTTTAAGATAACAAAGCAATCTTCTTGTTGGCTACTGTGCAGAAAGAGTCTTGGGCACAGTGGATCTTAAAAAGGGGGGGTAATGTTGCCATTTGCTCAGTGAATGGCAAGTAGTTCTTCCTCTTGGAGGTTTCTATGAAGGGCAAAGGGGCTGGGATTACTCAAACAGAAATCACCAACTTTGAACAGTTGGTAGCTATATCTCATGTGTTGGGTTAGGTGAGCCCGATGGGGCTTGGGTGCCGGCTGCCTCTTCTGTATGGTATTCTTTTTCTGAGCATAGACAATATGTGATCCTGACATGAATATTTCTACCCTAGGGGGAACCTTATGATTGAGGTAATCCAGGCTAGGAGTCAGCAGTATAAGAAAAAAGTAGATCCCTAAATGAGAATTGAGAGTAACAGGATTTCTTTCTCCTTCCCTTCCCTCTCCTCTATCAGCCATGGAATCTAGTAGTGGATCGGATCACTTTGTTGTTCAGTTGTATCCAATTCTTTGGGATTTTGGGATTTTCTTGGCAGAGATAATGGAATGGCTTGCCATTTTCTTCTTCATCTCATGTTATAGATAAAGTAAATTGAGGGAAATAGAGTTAAGTTACTTGTCCAGGGTCATTTAACTAGTTGTGTGTTTGAGGCCAGATTTGAACATAGGAAAATGAGTCTTCCTGACTTCAGACTTGGCACTCTATCCATTGGGCCACTTAACTGTTCCACAGAATTACTTACCTAGAGACACCCCATTTAGTAGTCAGATAGAGTCTGTTTGATAGAATTCAAGGTAGAGTTGAAGGAGTTGAGAAATACAATCTCCATTTAGACACAAATGCAGAGAAACAATTACTTGAGTTTAGAAGCAGCTTTAACAAACATAAACTCTGGCAGTAAAGTGGAAAACTGTTTCTGAACTCAGGAGAAAACTAGTCCTATCAATTGTGAGTTGAGTTGTAGAAAGGAGCCTGGTAACTCAGATGAGCAACCTACCTGCAGAGATGGCACTCTAGAGAATGCTTCATAAGGACTCCATAAGGGAAGAAAGAACTCCAGGCTCTATAATACCTAGTCACATATGTTCTTTGGGTATGTGTATATATATATATATATATATATATATATATATACATATATATATATATATTCTGCTAACATTCTATATTCTTCCTTTGGATTCTATGTGTTTTTGTAGGAGGGTGCAAACCAAGTTTCTTGAGGGAATGTTTTGTAACTACTGTTTTTAATATGCCATCTATGTAGTTGCCTTTACTTGGACCTAAATGAAATTAATGGTAAACCGTCAATGGGAAACTGAATTATACCTTTAAAAGTAGAGACCCATTGCCCTAGAACTCAAGGTAGAAGCTGCCCCTTGGGGATTTGGGATAATCCTAAACTAATGTTAACACTCTAAAACCCCACAGATCTAAATATCTCTTCACAGAGATTTCTTCACAGATTTTGTGCTACACTGATCCTTACCTATCTGTCTAAGACCCTAAGATAAATAAACCTATACTAATCCAAACCCCTCCTCCCATTTTGATGGTGATAGAGGTAGTGGGTTTTGGCAGTTAGGCAGGACAGAGCCTAGGAGAGGTCCTGGATCCAGAAGGAACCCAGACTTAATCTTATAGACAGATGGTTCAGGAGCACACCAGGAAGCTCTGTAGGTACCAGCCATCAGGGAAGCAGGTAAGCTGATAAAGATAAGGTAGAAATTGCCACCAAGAGAAATCAGCCAGTCCCTTCAGGTCAAAATCAGAGAGAAAAGAGTTCCAGTTCAACTGTCTCTTAGTAACAGCTTAACTCTCCCCTGCAGAATTCCAGAATCTTTTACTCTGCTTGTGTATCTCCCTCAGCCCCATCTCATCTGCTCTCTTACTTATAACAGCTCCCAACCAATGAATTGGAAATATACTTTCCAGATCTACCTAATAGAAATGTTGTTGTAAGTGCTATGCATGACAAATTGTTTTTGTGAAATACTTGTTGCATTTTGTAGATGAGGAAACTCAGAGAAGCTCAGTCAGAGAGAGTAAATAGTATTTGAATCCAGGATATTTAACTCCAAATCTAGTATTATTTCTGACAATGTTAGGATCTTGTAGGGAAGAAGGTTATTTGAGATTGTAAAAATTAACCTACGAGTCAGATTAAGGTGAGAAGGAGGGAAATAATATTAGGTATGGCAAGATATCTATATCTATATCTATATCTATATCTATATCTATATCTATATCTATATCTATATCTATATCTATATCTATATCTATATCTATATCTATATCTATATCTATATCTATATCTATATCTATATCTATATCTATCTATCTATCTATCGTCTTCCATTTCCCTAGGGCCATCTTTATCCTGACTGGTATATATATATTTTCTAAGTTTACCTTGTTCCAATCTGAGTAATTCTTGGTACCTAATTTCACATGCTTTTGCCTTGGAACTTTGACTCCCCCTCCCATTATCTTTTTTTTTTTAAACCCTTACATTCTGTTTTAGTAACAACTTTAAGGCAGGTAAGCAGGGTTAAGTGATTTGCCCAGGGTCACACAGTTAATAAATGCCCGAGGCCAGACTTGAACTCAGGTCCTCCCTATTGTAGACCTGACTTTCTAACCACTGTGCCACCTTGCTGCCTCTATTTCTCATGGTCTTTACTTGTTCATTGCCTTGATTTCATGTTTTCTCATCCTGCAATTGAGTTCTCTGCCAGTGAACCCAATTCACCCTTAGAAGGGAGCTATGTTTTAGGGGAATGAGATATTTTAACCAAAGGATTCTTGTTCTTTTTGAGATCTCTGGATCTTTACTCTTGTAGCGGGAGTCACTATGAATGAGGTCTGTGTTTTAACACATCTCTTGGAGTGTTTCTCCTTAATCTATGATGTATATATGAATTCATAGTTGGATAGAGCAGCTACTCCCCTGTGCAGGATAACATCCAACTTTGTACTTGTTCAGCACCTAGCACAGTACCTGGCACATAGTAGGTACTTAATAACTGTGATTACTGATCAATAGTCAGTGACTTAGCCATTCTCCAAAAGAACAATATCCCCTAAGTTTCCAATTTTTGGTTACTATGGAAAGAATTGCTATAAGTATTTTTGTATGTATGCAACCTTTTGCTTTTTCTTTGACCAGTGGCGTCAATAGGTTAAAGGGTTTGCACAATTTAGTAAATATTTTTGGTCATAATTCCAGATGGTTTTCTAGAAAGGGTACATCAATTTTAGCTCTACCAGAAATGTATGAACATCCCAAATTTTTCACTAGTCCTCCATCATTTGTCATTTTCCTCTTCTGTCATTTTTGCCAATCATATGTGTGTGAAGTTGAAGTACAGATTTGCTTTGATTATTTACTTTCATATGGTTGTTGTTAGCTAAAATATCTTCCTTTGAAAATTGCCTCTTTACATTTTTAGCTATTTTCTATCGAGGAGTAGGTTTTAGTCTTATAAAATTGAATCAGTTCAGTATGTAAGATATATAACTCTTAATAGAGAAACTTGCTACAAAGATCTTCTCCGTGCTGCCCCCCCCGTTACCTGATTCCCTTTTAATTTTAATTTAGATTTGTTTTTTTATGTAAAGACTTTAAAATTTTATAGAATAAAAAATATCCATTTTATCTTACATGATCTTCTCTATCACTTGTTTAGTCATGCACCCTTCCCTTATCTGTAGATATAAAAGGTAATTTCTTCTTTGTTCCTCTAATTTGTTTATGATATGACCTTTTACATTTTAGGCTGTGTATCAATTTGGGACTTGACGTATAATGTGAGGCACTGGTGTAAATCTACTTTATGCCAGATAGGTTTTCAGTTTTCTCAATAGTTTTTATCAAAATGAGTTGTCAAGGGGGAAGCTGGGTAGCTCAGTGGATTGAGAGTTAGGCCTAGAGATGGCAGGTCCTGGGTTCAAATGTGGCTTCAGACACTTCCTAGCTGTGTGACCCTGGGCAAGTCACTTAACCCCATTGCCAAGCCTTTACAGCTCTTCTGCCTTGGAACCAATACACACTATTGATTCTAAGACAGAAGGTAAGGGTTTAAAAAATGTATTGTCAAAAGAATTCACTAATTCTTCTCCTATTAACTGGGGTCTTTGTGTTTTATTAAGCCCTATCCTATTATTTTTGTTTCCAAATGTATTCCATGGATAAACCTCTAAAAAAAAAACAGAGTTAAACTGTTTTAATTATTACTGCTTTGATAGTATAGTTTGAGATTTGGTACTGCTAAGGCTGTTTCCTTTTCACTTTTTTCCATTAATACTCTTGAGACTCTTGACTTTTTGTTTCTCAAGATGAACTTTACTATCATTTTTTAAAGCTCTATAAAATATTCTTTTGGGAGTTTAATTTGCATACAACTAGCTAAATTAATTAATTTAGGTAGTATTATAATATTAGTTATATTGCCTTAGCCTACCCATGAGAAAGTAATGTTTTCTGAATATTTAGGTCTACCTTTGTTCTGAAAATAGTGTTTTATTAGCTGGACTCATATAATTTTTTGGCCAATCTTGGTAGATGCTTTCCCAAATGTTGTATTGATTCTATGTAGCTTATTATTTTTTTGAATTGAAAAATTTCATTTAATTAATTAATTAAGAATATTTTTCCATGGTTACAAGATTCATGTTCTTTCCCTTCCCTCCTCCCATGCTCCCTCCTATAGCTGACACACAATTCCACTGGGTTTTACATGTGTCATTAATCAAGACCTATTTCAATATTATTGATAATTGTACTAGGATGATCATTTAGTGTCTTATGGAGCTTATTTTGAATGACATTTCTCTTCCTAGCACTTCCTGTTAGGTTTTGTTGGTAATATACAGGAATGCTAATGGTTTATGTGAATTTATTTTATATCCTGGAAATTTGTTAAAATTATTGTTACAATTAATTTTGCATTTGACTCTGGAATTCTCTAAATACAACATAAACTCAATCTGATCATGCTATATAATATTTGTAATAGATTGCTATAGCCTATTTGCAATTTTTTTTTACTTCTATGTTCATTAAGGATATTGGCTTGTACTTTTCTTTCTCTAAGTTGACACTTTAAACTAGCAGTCAAAAGTACCAATCAATGTAATATCTGTAGGAATCTTTCTCCCGCCCCCACCCCCATATATTTCTTTTTAAAAAAAATTTGGTCAATTTCAAACATTACTCCTTGGTTACAAAAATCATTTTCTATTCCTTCCTACTCCCTTTCCCCCCTCCCATAGCCAATATGCAATTCCACTGGGTATTGCATATGTCCTTGATCAGAACCCATTTCCATGTTGTTTGTGTTTGCATTAGGATGTTCATTTAGAGTCTACATCCCCATTCATATCTCCCTCAATCCATGTAATCAAGCAGTTGTTTTTCTTCTGTATTTCTACTCCCACAGTTTTTCCTCTGAATGTGAATAGTGTTCTTTCTCATAGATCCCTCTGGGTTGTTCAGGAACACTGCATTGCCACTAGGAATCTTTCAACATGTTCTTCCAACATCTTTCTAAATATGAGATCATCCAGGTAGATCCACACTGCAGAGGAATACATTCAGGTACCATTTTCTTCAAGAGCCACTGAAAAATATCAAGAAATGGACCTTACATTCAAATAGGTGAAATCCCCATGGAAAATTCAAGGCTGCCTTTTCCTTTTCCTCTTCATCAGTGGGGATCTGATATTGCCAATGACACATGTCTAAAATAAAAAAATCAATAAAAAAGTCCAGGGAACCATAAACTCTTGGGCTTAGTGTACTGATCCAGCTCAGTTCTCATATTCAGAGTTCATTAGTACACATACATCCTAATCTTCTCATGTTTTTTTTTGTTTTAATTTTTAAAATTCTAAGCCTAAATACTTTCTCTTCCCCCCAAATCATTTATATGTACATAGAAAAACACTCAAAGGGGGTTATATATGAAACCCTGGAACTCCATTTCATATTGCTGATTTTTCAAAAATGTAAGCAAGTATCATATGAATAAACACATATTTTCCACATGCTATTTTCAAAACAATCCTGTTTTTATTTCATTTGGAGCTTTCTTCTGTTTCTTAAATGCATTAAAAATATTTAAATGGCCTTCTTTTATATAATTATTGCTATTCTCCAAGCTAAAAAGTGAATAACTAAACAAATTTGTAATAAATAAGCATAATCAAACAAAGTGAACCCACCCAGGGTTCATACCTAAAATAATGTTTCTGCACTTTGTGCCTCTCAGCTCTAACAGAAGGTAGGGTATATGATTTGTCATAGGCTTTCTCAAAACATGATAGATCACTGATTGAGAAAAGTTCTTTAGTCTTTCAGAGTGTTTTTCCTCACAGTGTTGTTGGCCTTGAATAAATTTTTTTTCTTGGCTCTTCAATCTGCATCAGTTTATGCTACTCAGGATTCTCTGAAAAAAGGTTTTATTTTATTTCTTACATGCAATAATATTCCATATACCACAATTTATTTAACTGTTCCTCAATTGATGGGCATCCCCTTGGCTTCAATTATTTTATTTTCTATTTTCCTTTTAATCTTCACTTAAGGATTAGGAAGTTTATTTTACTTAAAGCTCTTCTTTTTCAGTCATTATCTTCTCTCAACTAAAATCCAGTCCTCAACTATTTCTCTGTTGAGTTCAGTGTATTTCCTATGCCACATTGTCTGTGTTCAATTCTTTTTTGACCATTTCAAATAAAAATGAAGTTCATTCCCCCTACCTTTTCCTTTGTTTGTATACTCTACTTTGAAAAACATCCCAGCCATGAGAAAAATAGCAAAGACCATTTCTTCCTCTTTTCTATACTGGTATATTTTACCCACTCTTCTCTTTCCCATTGTCAAAGCCATATCAAGGTATTCTTTTTTTTTCTTTTTTTAACTTCCTAAATGCTTTTAGAAGACATTAAGATTCTAAAGGGACAATTAGATTTTTCTCCTTCCATTTAAGTTTATAACATATTATCACATAGTTCATAAATGCTTTTTAAAAATAAATTAAAAAGAATGAAAAGAAACTTATTTCCTCACAATTCTATGCTCTACTCCATCAGAAAAAAGAAAAAAAAACAAAATTGTTATAATAAATAGCCCTAGTCAAACAAAACGAATTCCTTCATTGGCTATGGTTAAAAAAAACAAAACCAACCCTCCCCCCCCCCCCAAGCTTCTCAACCATCTCATTCTCTCTGATAAATGGGTAACATGCTTTCTTTTTAGTTCTTGGAATCCTGGCTAGTCATTGTATTGATCAAAATTCTTACAGCTTTCCAAGTTGTTCGTTTTTGTAGTGTTGCTATGTAAATTGTTCTCTTGGCTCTGTTATTTTTATTCTCTAACAGTTTACACAAGTCTTCTAAATTACTTTTTACAGTATTGACATAAGAATTTTTTATCCTGCTCAATTCATTTTGAATCAATTATTATTATTTTTTAAACTCTTGAAGTCTATGTTAGTATCAGTTCTAAGATAGAAGAATAGCAAAGGCTAGGCAATAAATTTTAAATGACTTGATCACTTATCATTGCTAGAAAGTATCTGAGTGAAATTTGAACCCAGGTCCTCTTGACTCCAGACCTAGAGCTCTATCCACTGTCCTACCTTTAGTGGTAGAGGCATGGGGGAGAGAGAGAGAGGACTTGTAAGCCAAGATGCAAGAAACAAGCTGGGTACCTAACCTGCCTGTCAATCAAGAGGAAGGTTCCAAAGGGAATGTTCCCAGGAGTGGCCGTTGGGGTTTTCTGGCCACACAGAGAGGAGAAGCAGAAACTTTGATGTTGAGTTGGTTGTCTCTCTGAGAGTTAAGCTGGCCAGGAGAAACTGAGAAATTTTTGGACTTCGTTTTCTCTCTTGGGGAGTTGTCTCAGACTGAAGGACCCTTGGGGGGGCAGCTTCAGAAATTAAGCTGAGAGACCTTGTTGACTTTGTGAAGAAGAAGAAATAAGATTTTAAAAGCTGTTGTCCTCCATCTCTGACTGTCCCTCTGTCACAGTTGTGACTTCCCAAACCCTCATAATCCTCATTTTAGATTAGGGACATTCTCATCCCTCTTACCTCAGTTTCCTATCCTGTTATCCTAATAAACCCCTTGACTTGAAAAAGTAAAAGAAAAGAGTATCTTTATAGTTTACTCAAGGGGGGAGGGAAGAAGCCAAAGGCTTCAAGAAGAACTGGGAGGAGAGGGAGGCAGAAAGGAGAGGGTTGGAGAAGGGAGGGAGTGAAGGGGGGAAGAGGTTAGAAAGATATACTGATTCATCAGCCATCAATAGGGATTAGTAGGCAAACCCCAAAACAGTTCCCTTGTGTAGCAGTTCCCCTGTGTGGCAGCATCACTGTACTAGCATCCCTCAGTATCTCTCATTCCTACCTCCATTACAACCAAGCAGTTTCAGGTTTCCCTCTAGAAGCTCTCTCTAGTCACAGCCAGCCAGAGCATAGTCATTTACAGCAATAAGAAATAGTTTCCTCAGTCTACTATTTTTCTATTTCACTTTCTGCCCCATTTTTCACTAATTGATACAAGTCTTTCAATGTGTCTTTGAAATCATCTCTTTCCTAATTTCTTAATAGCTGTAAATTCTATTTTTGAAAAAATTTGTGTTTTTCAATTTTGTTAGTATTTTCTTTGGGCAATGCTTTGTGTTATGATTAATCTGTTGCACTCATAAAAAATGAAAAGTACTTGTTTCAGGACTACTACTATTGCATCAAGCACATGTTTTGATAAGCATATGTGCATGTACAGTCATTTGATTTATTGGATGTTGTTGCTTAGTTATCTACCAACTGCTTGTATGTGAATTAAATTTGCCATTGCATTATATTATCATGAACTTGCTATTTTCTAAATATTATTTATTTATAGCACTGACCATATTTTATTGTGATGTAATATTGCTTATTTAATACTTTAACATAATTGATTTGATGGATACTGCCAACCTAACATGAATCATTTTATTAGACTGATAGGGTCTAACTTGCTTAAAGCATATTGTTATGTTACAGGTGTAGTAGGTCAAAGAGTTTTCTTGATTTTAGGAGGAGACCCTGAGGAAAAAAGAAGGACATGGCAAGAAAACTGAAAAGAAAGGTGGGAGAACAATAATTTATATACTATAACAACAACAATTTTTAAAAACAATGGCTCCAATTAGTGCAACTACCAACCATGAATACAGAGGACCAGGGATGATGATGCTTGCTACCCTTTTCTGATGTAGAGGTGAAGACCCAGAATGGGGAATAATACACACATTTTTGATTATGAAAAATGTGGGAGTTGGTTTTTCTTGACAGAGCTGTTATAGGGGTTTTGTTTTTTGTGTTTTCAATGGGGCATTGGTGAGGTTATTTTATTTAACCCTGATTTAACCTCTTCTCATTCCAAGTCTATGAACCAATGACATAGCACCAAATTAGGTTCATGAGGTTGTTTCCCTTTGCTCAGGAAAGTTTTCTCAGTGTTAGGGAATGATAACTGATGCCATCCAATGGCCTAGGATATGTACATATACAGACAGTTCTCACTTCACAGAAGTGATTTTTACATAATGTGAATTTGCCCCTCGCACCCACTGTATTGGGGGATTATTTTAAGAGGAAGATGATAATTTCAACATCAGATCTGCCAATCTCCTCCCTCCTCCCACTTTCCTCCCTTCTCCCCTCCCTGCCCATCCTCCCTCCTCCCTTTCCCCTTTAGTTGATTCCTCTGTTGGTAGCACTGAAGTCAGCTCAAAATGAGTATCTTGGTATATCAAACAAAGCACTCTCTTTTCCAAGTTTAAGTAAGGGGGTTTATTTAGGAGAAGGGGAAAGGTAAAGAAGATGAGGGAGAGAGGGTTTGGGATTTCCCTAAACCTAAAACAATTCCTAAAATTTGGGAAAATGGCCAACAGGTTTGAAGATTCAGTCACTTGAGTATTGTAAGGAGACACCAGAGAGCAGGACTTTTCTGTCCTTCCTCCTTTCTGTCCCAAGGGCAAGAGACCAAGTTCCTCAGCTTGTCTGTTCCTTTTTAACGGTCCTTCCTGGTCACCATTCCGATTAGAATGTCCTCCTTGATTGACAGTTCAGCAGTCCTGGCTTCTCCAGCTCTGCTTGCAGACTTTTCCTATTTTCTCTCCTCCACAACATTATACCACATTGCCTATATAATAAAGGCATACACAAAATAATACCTTTATGCAGTTATTAAATGTACTAAAAATACAGACATAGCAAATATTGTACTATGATAAATAGGATTATGAAATGAAAGGAAATTTAGTGAAAAAGTATGGACAGTAATGTACAGTAAGGTTAACATAGGTGTGCAGTATATTGCTCTTCCCTATCCATTGCACCTAGCAATTGATGGTTGACTATACAACTCCTTTTATGAATTATTGAGATTTTTGGATAGTGATTTTCTCTTCCCACTCCCCATATATCTGATAATAGCAAGCAATATCATTCCTAACTAGTCTTCGAACTTTAAAAAAATCAGTATTTGGATCCATGTTTTTAATATTAGAAAAAAATTCACTCAAATGATC
Organism: Monodelphis domestica; assembly: GCF_027887165.1. Classification (NCBI taxonomy): domain Eukaryota; kingdom Metazoa; phylum Chordata; class Mammalia; order Didelphimorphia; family Didelphidae; genus Monodelphis; species Monodelphis domestica. The sequence goes on from NC_077228.1 coordinate 361,283,161, forward strand.
AAATGCTTTTGTCAACTGTTTCATTGTGAACTTTTTTGATTTGACCTTGGTTTGGAAGCTACCCTTTCTTCTTCTCCAATAATGGCAGTAACAGCTCAATCAGATCCTCATTCCACAATTCCTCTACATCAGACTCAATCAACATCTACACATCATTGTCATTCATTTCTAGCTTTTGTGCTAATTTTATAATCTTGGTATTTACTTCTTTTAATATTAGTGAAATAATGTACAGTTTTAAGTGTTACCTTGCTGATTCTTTTCAATGCTTTGGAATTTTCTGAGTGGTACACAAGAACAGATTTTTTAATTTGCAAGTTTTAGATGTATTCCCCCCAAGTAGAAAAGTAACTACTTTTTGAAGCTTTATGTCCTAGAATAATTTTTTCTTTCACTGAGATGTAGGTTTGGGATAGCACTTTTTGATAAAATAGGCTATTTTCATCTACATTTGATATTTTTTTCCAACAAGTAGAGGCCTTCATCTATAAGTTTTTGTAGGTACTCTGGGAATTTCCCTGTTGCTTCAATATCTGTACTAGTAACCTTTCCTGACACCTGCACATTATGAAATTCTGCACAACTTAAAAGTTGGAATTGGAATATGGATTTTTAAAAGAATTCTTTACATAAATTCAAATTTATATAATGTGAATTGACATAAAATAAGAACTGTCTGCATACTAGATACTAGTATATATACTGTAGCAGTGGCTACTATGGGGACTGGCATCTGACATCAGCAGCTGGTTGCCATGCAGAATTGAGTTGCTGAGAAACTGTAAGAGGTAACCATTGCTGATGTCATGACTAAGTGACAGATTATGTCTAAAATGCCCTGATTCAGTTACATATCATAACTGAGATGTCATGGCTAAATGGCCTAGAGTGACTGAGACACTCTATATATGTGTCTCTCTCTGGAGTTTTGGACTTTATTTTCCAAGAGTTCTTCTGGGTGTTTTGTTTCATTTTCTTTGATTTTTTTGATAACATTTATCCCAGAATTCATTTTAATTCAAAGAGCACTTATTAAGCACCTAATTTTAAGGTAGTGTACATGGTGCTATGTAGAAACAAAACCGTGTTTGTTTTCAAAGGGCTTATATATTACTGGGGCAAGGGGTAGGAGGAGGAGGGAATAGAAGTGGCTTACTTACAAAACATTTACAAAGTCAAATTTTCAGGGCTGATTGGGGTTCCTTATAATTTTGTATATGAGAAGGAGGAGACATCTACTCAGAATTTTGAGTGGAAAGAGAAATTTCAAAGAAGCAGAGCTCAAGAGAGAGAATAACCCAGACATTAAGGATGGCCCATGCAAGGGTATGAAGGTAGAAGGGAGAATGTTGTGTAGCCAAGTCTAGAACACAAGGTCCATGAGGGAAATAATGTGAGATCAAACTGTAGATTATTTGGAGCCAACTCCATTGTTGCAAGTGGGTAGAATCTCAGGATACTATTTCTGTCTTTCTCTTTCTCTCTAGTAACATGTGTATGTTTTCCTAGGTGAGGACTGTGAACCAAAAGCATGAGGAAAACCCCCTACCAAGTATAGACATGCCTTTCAACTCAGTGAGATCTGATAAAGGGTTACATTGTAATTCATTAAATAACATTAGTAGTAACCCGACTTTCTTTCTACTGAGTCTTCCTTTATGATTATCCTTATCAACCTCCCAAAAGGAAAGAGTGCTTAGTCACCTCCTTACTCTCTCATTTTTAATGAGTGTTTGCAATATTTATTAATTGAGTTTTTATTGGCTTTCCATGGGATCTTCCAATCAAAAAGGGTAGAGAATCTAACTTTGAAGGAACCCATCCCAGCTACATTTCCACCTTACTTTTATGCTGGCTATGACAAACCCAAATCAAGAAAAGTGACATTTTCCTTTATAATTGATGTTTTAAAAACAAGTTCAGCTCCTTGGGCATGGAAAGGAGACCAAATTATTTTCCCTATTTTCCCACTGCTCGTTTTCATACTTCTGATACAACAAAGCCAGAGCCCTTTATTTTCTAAGGTTTATCAGAGTACTAATTATGACATCAAGTGGGGTGGTGCTCAGAATAGCCTGAATGATAAATAATGAGAAAAAATAATCCAATAATTATTTAAAAGAGTGGGTGTTAGCTTCTACTCTGATCTGATGGTGGCGATAGCTGGGAACAGCTTCAAAGTAACAATACACATCCAGCCATTGATGACATTTTATTCTTCTATTCATGGTTTATTTCATTACAAAAGTCCAGTAGATTTAGCCTGTTTTTCAATTACACTGGCCACTTACTTACCGGTATTGTGGGAGGCTGTTTCCACACGTACTGCAGGCCCTCTGCACCATTGTGCTGGCCAACAAAAGACAATGATTAAATTTTTTAAAAGCTTGAAATGAAACTGTGGTGACAATAGGCATAGGTAATCAGAGGCATAATCACTTTCTGCTGCCAATCTGTTGCCACAAAATGAACAGGGACATGCTGCTGTCTTTGAAGTCCATTTTCATGTAAACATCAAATAGTGCTGTCAAATTTATTTCCTACAGTTTTGAAGTGTAAATGGGCATCAATTCAGGGTCAAGAAATGAGTTACACTGGGCTACACTGAATGGAGGCATATTTAGATAATGCATCATTTCCCATTTCAGGGCTAATGTCCTTGTTTAAAGATATTTAAATACTAAAATTATAGGCCCTTTCTTCTGTAGGTCACATAAATCTGCTCTCCTTTGAGAGAGACAGACAGAAAGAGAGAGAGAGAGAGAGAGACAGACAGACAGACAGAAATCAGTAAGGATCTTCTCAATTGGTTGATGGGGATGTGTGTGTATGTATGTATACCCTATCTTGTTTGTAAGAGCATATATTATAAAATGTATTTTTACTATATATATATATATTTAATATCCAACAACTCAAAAATTAAAGCAGCTGCATGTAGTAGAAATCAAATAACAGATTAGACCTAGGACACGCAGGAGCTAGCCTTATAGTAGCTAGATGTGGTCATAGATTAACCGATGGAGATTGGATTAACTGATGGATTATCTTTAGCATTTGTCAATTAAATAGTGGTATGGTAATATTATCTGGAACTTCAAAATCTAGTTTTTCATCTGATAATGGTCTAGCAGTAGATTATAAACAGGGCAGGCCCTATAAGTAATAGACAGAATAGGTTAACATAATGTAAGTGTGCATGGGAGTGGATATTGAAAAGAGCATTGGAGTGGTAGTTAGGATACACTATTCTTGGCTCTCTCTTGGGAAGGTGTGTAATATCAGAGAAGTCATATCATTTCTGTGGGTCTCAGTTTCCTCATCTGTAAAATGAGGCAATATAGTAATATACTTCAAGAAATCATTTACAAAAAGACTCCTTACACAGAAAAATATTTAGAGTAGCACTTTTTTGTGGTAGCAAAGAATTGGAAACAAAGCAGATGCCCATCAACTGAAGGATACCTAGACAAATTGTGGTATATAAATATAAAGAAATATTATTGTGCTATAAGAAATGATGAAAATGATAAATACAAGGAAGTGTGGAAAGATATATATGAACTGATGATGACTCCAATAATATAAGTGGAAAGAACAAGAACAGAAAAAAGAAAATAGACAATGAATATTGCAAAACTACAAGCTTGACCCCTAAGAAGAAATGTGAAAACACATTTTCCTTACTTCCCTTGCAGAGATGAGGGGTTTGTGGATTTGGAAAACTACATGTATCATTTGTTGAACACATTTGCATTTTAACTGGGACCTATAGCCATCTAGTAAGGTAGTCTTGAGGCACTGGGTTCCCAAGATGAACCAGGTAAAATACAAATGTGCTCAACAAATGACACATTATCTTGTAATAACTTAGCACAAACTAGTTGACCATATACATGCAACCTCAGAGTTGGAAGAAATCTTTGATAAGATCATCTAATTTAACTTGAACCTAAGTAGGTCTACCTTTCTACATCTCAAATAATAATAACAATAATAATTACAACAATAATAACAAGTATTTTATAGTGCTTTAAGGTTTACAAGGCACTTTACATATGCTATCTCATCTGATTGTATCAACCCAGGAAAGGCAGACTACCTCCGCTTTTCAGATGAGGAAACCAAGGCATGGAGAAATTAAATGACTTGCTCTGGATCACATAAAAAGTATCTAAGACAGGATTCAAGTTTTCCTGACACCATGCTCATCTTGTTATGATCATATAATCTCTGCTTGAAAACCCATCCTCACCCAAGGACTTTATCTGGTTTATGGTTAAAAATGTCAAATGTAGTAAGAAAAAATAACACAAGTCCCTTGGGATTATCTTGGAACCTTGTTTTGCTGATAATAGTCCTTCATAATTGATCATTGAACAATGTTTCTGTTACTATATATGCTGTTCTGTTTTTGCTCACTTCACTTTACATCAGTTCATATAAAGCTTTCTAGGTTTTTCTGAACTGATCCTGTTCATCATTTTTTTATGGTGCCATAGTTCTCCATTTCAATCATAGACCACAGCTCATTCACCCATTCCTCAATTGATGGACACTCCCTCAGTTTCCAATTCTTTGTCTCTTCAAAAAGAACTGCTAAAAATACTTTGTACAAGTATATCATTTCCCCTCATTTCCGATCTCTTTGGGATACAGACCTCATTGTGATATTGCTGTGTCAAAGGGTATATATAGTTTTGTGGTCTTTTGGGAATGGTTCCATATTGCTCTTCAGAATGGTCATATCAGCTCACATTTCTACCAGCAATGCATTAGTGCTCCAATTTTCCCACATCTCCTCCAACATTTATCATTTTCTTTTTTGGTCATATTAGCCACTTTGATAGGTATGAGGTGGTATCTCAGAGTTGTTTTCATTTGCATTTCTTTAAGTAATAGCATTTTGGAGCATTTCCTTATATGGTTTATGTCATATTCCCATGCATTATTATTATATAGGATTGACATAATGGCCCCCATGTGCAATATCAGGAGTACTATTTCATGATGACTCTAAAGTGCTTAGATATTGTTAAACCTGCCATCTTTCCCATGGAAACATCTGCACATGGAATGGGTAATCCTACTCTACTTGTCTTCATTCACTTATTTTCTCTTATTTAAGTGCTACATGTGATAACTGGGTTATGCTATACTTATTTTCTTCCTGTTAGAGCCTCAGAAAAAGTGTCTGGAAAACACGTGAAACACTTTGCCCTTCAGTGGTCTTGGCAGTCAGAGTATTCACATAAACAAAACAAACACACTGAAGATGCCAGTTGATTGTATTGTTAAACGAGAGAATGAATGGTTTCTGAACAATGTCTAACGAACAAGAAAATGAACTTTAAAAAATGCCTCCACAAAATAATAAAATGTTCTTTGATCACCCAGCTCAGCTAGATGTTCAGTGGTCTCAGAGGATTCTAGGCTTAGAGTGTGGAAGGGATCTCAGAGCCTAGTGCTAAAAACCCAATTTTATAGATGAGGAAACTGAGACTCAGAGAGGCTAAGCAATTTGCTGAGGGTCATATATTGTGAGATTATATCTGAATTCAGGTCTTCCTGACTCCAAGATCAATGTATTAATCACACATTACTCTGTTTTGGCAGACTGAAAGTAAGTTTTGTCCTTGGAAAGTGGATGTCAGGGTTATATCATGACAACCCCAGGCTACATGGATTCTTCTCCCAGAAATAAAGAGAGAAATCAGAGAGAATTTTTCTGAATTTGTTATTAATACATATGTTTGCATATATGCCTGTGCACATACATGTGGATAAACCTACCTAAACACAATGGGAGACCAACAAAACAAATCAGAGGGGAATAGTTGCAATTCTGTTTTGGTTTACAAATATCCCCTGCTTTATAGAGAACGTTTGTCTGTGCCCTTTCCTGAATCTTTCATTTCTTTTTCCCCCTTTCTTCTCTCTCACTTACTATTGACTTTTGAGAAAGGTAACAGTGCATGTGTGTGTGTGTGTGTGTGTGTGTGTGTATGTGTGTGTGTGTGTGTGGGTTGGGTGTGGGTTGGGTTTGGATCGGAGTGCACCCTGATTTGAACACAGGTTGAACTGCCCTGACTGTTTTCAGTCTACCATGTGTACTTTAGAGTTGAAAGGCTAGGCATGTTAGGTTGACCTTGCTGGTTTCTTGGTCCCAAGAAGGCTAGGCAGAGGTTGCATGCAAACAGAGTATTGGCCACTAATTTGAAGTACATGACCCATTTAGTGAACCTTAAAGAGAATAGCTCTGATCTCTGGCTTTCTCTCTTTTTTTCCATTTGCTGAGGAGACATTTCAATGTTGCTAAGGAAAATCAGTATCTTAGAAAGGATTTATGAGTAGGAAGCTGATGTTAATGAAGGCTTTAAAAATTAAAGTTCTACTTACACATTTATTGATGGTGAGAGAAGGTCTTATAAAGAAAATACCCCTTTTAAAACACTTAAGCATTTTAAAGGCTGAAGTGTCAGTGCTGTTGGTGTTACACTTATGAGCAAAGGCATAAAGGGGAGTACAGTAATGGGGATGGAACAGATAGATTTGACCTGTAAATTAATGGGATAACTTAATGTTTTACTGATTCAAATACACACAGAGCCAGAGATCATGAGATGGAAAGAGAGACAGACAGAAACAGTGATCAAGAAATGTAGAGTGAGTGAGTGAGAGAGAGAGAGAGAGAGAGAGCGAGCAAGAGAGAGAATAGAACATGACTACTCCATTATATATCATTGGTATTAGACTCAATCTTGAGGCAAGCTCCTGTCGTGGTTTTGTTTCATACTTAGTCTACTCTCTTTCGTTGTTTAACATTTGTCTTTTCCACAAATGGTCAAAGGATACAAATAAATGAAGATATATTCATATGAAGAAATCAAAGCAGTCAAATCATATGAAAAAATGTTCTAAATCCCTCTTGATTAGAGAAATGCAAATAAACCAAATCTGAGGTACCACCTCATACCTATCAGATTGGCCAATATGACAGTAAAGGAAAATGATAAATGTTGGAGGAGATATGGCAAAATTGGAATACTAATAAATGATACTAATAAATGCATTGTTGGTGGAGTTGTGAACTGATCCAACCATTCTGGAGGGCAATTTGGAATTATTCCCAAAGGGCTAGAAAACATGCATACCCTTTGATCTAGTAATACCACTACTAGGTCTGTATCATACAGAGATTAAAAAAAAAAGGAAAGGACCTACTTGTCCAAAAATATTTATAGCAGTGTTTTTTGTGGTTGCAAAGAATTGGAAATTGAGGGGATGTCTATCAATGGTGATGGAATACTATTGTGCTCTAAGGAATGATTAATCCGATGATTTCAGAGAGAGCTGGAAAGACCTACATGAATTGATGCAGAATGAAATAAGTAGAACTAGGAAAACATTGTACACAACAACAGCAATATTGTGGAACAATCAAATGTGATAGACTTAACCACTCTCAGCAATACCATGATCAATGGCAATTCTGAAGGACTTATGACAAAGAATGTTATCTACCACCAGAGAAAGAACTCTTGGAGTAGGAATGCAGATGAAAGCACATGATTTATTACTTGTTAATTTGAATATATGTTGAGTTTTTGGTTTCGCAAAACTTACAAAAATGAACAATATGGAAATATGTTTTGTGTGACAAAACATAGATAGTACAGATTGAGTTGCTTGCCAGCTCTGGGAACAGGGAGGGAAGGATGGAGGGAGATCATATAACTTTGGGAAACAATCGGAAGTTTGTTATTACATGTCATTGGTAAAAAGATAAATAAAAAAGAAGGGAAAACATTTGTCTTCAGTTTAGCTTTTAGGGCTTAGAGTCAGGGAGAGACAATTAAGGGACAAAAACTTGTTTGTTTTGCTTCTTTCTTTTTCTTCCATTTCTTTGTTATGGGCTTTTGTTACAAGCTTGTCATACCTTGCTTGAAATGTAATTTTTTTTAGACATCTTGGAACTCTTCTTGAACAGCAACTGGGAAGGGAAAATTACTGACTTACAAGTATTTAAATATGATTTATGCTGTTTTGTAAGCCATGTTGCTGTGGTGTACTGGAGAGAGCATTTATTTGTCTTGGTATAAGAAAATCCTTGTGGGACCCTAGCTCCTTTATTTAGTCCCCAAGCGACTTTGAACAAATCATTTAATGTCTTCATTTTCTTCAGCTGTAAAGTGAGAGAGTTGCACCAGATGATCTTTAAAGTTCCTTTCAGCTTTGAAACCCTGTGTATGGCCAAGGCACATATATGGAGTGGGCAACTTGTGTCTCCAATGGCATAAGGCTGCTGATGTCTTCTAGTGATATAATGATGCTCCAACTGACATCAATCTCCCATTATGGTCCTGGGCCTGTGCTGGTTTCAGAATCTCTGCTGAGGCTTTAGAGACCAGATGCAGTTCTCCTGGATGGCTTCCAGATATTACTCTGCTAAACATGTAGCCTTTGCTATATGGGTAGCTTCTGAATATAACCTCTGTAAGAGAGGAAACTTAGACTCAATCTGCCAGAGGAACAAGACAAGTGGGGGAAGGGCAAGAGAAATGGAGAATTCCAGAGAAAGAACAGAGAAGAGCTAAGAAGATCCAAGCAGTTAACTTCACTTCTTTTTGGGAAGCCCTTCAGAAAGGTTGCTCTGAAAGCACCTCTGAGCCCTGGTCATACTTCTATGAATCTAGACCCCCTGAATCCAGTGGAAGGCAACAGGAGTGGATAGGACTTTTGATGTAAAGCTATTCACCTCAAGAAGATTTCCTCTCCATCCCTCCAAAGCAGTTCTTGAACTTCAAATCACAATTAGGACAATTAGAAGTCAGGACAGATCTCACAATTGACTTGAGAGAGTCAGGCAGGCAAAGCCTGACCCTGTAGGATTTGGGGAGAAGGGGTTCAATTGTTAGGTTTTAGGGACTTCCTATTTTCCACTTTCCCAATACCTTATCCCTCAATCTCACTCGTCTTACCCTTTGTGTATTCTTTAAAATAAATAGCTGTTCTATAGATCTAGTTCTTGCTCAAAATATTCAGGGAGAGAGACCAGAAGCTTTGCAAAGGAGGACTAAATTTCCTCCCCAAGGAAGAAGAAGCTGTTTAGTCCTGGATTTACTTTAGCCCTACCTCTGAAGAAAAGTAGTCAGTAACCCTGAAGACAGCTAATGTGGGTTTATTGAGGAAGGAGAGGGGAGAAACTATCCTCTCTCTCCACCCTTTAGTTCCATTCCATCTCTATCACATTCTGGTCCTGAATTCAGTGGTGGGGGACTCCATTCCTTTTCCCCCCTCAATTACACCTCTATGGATGTTGCTTGGCTATAATCTCCATTACTAATTGGCAGATAGGTAGGGGTGTCCTGGGAGTGGCAGCGTCACCCAGACCACCAATCTGCTTCCAGTCCAGCCCTTATAGCCATCATTTATGGAGGTGGTTCCCTGGAGAGGAGGGACTTAGTGACTGACATCCAACTACTACTCATAGGGCTGGCCAACTTATTTGAAACAATAAGGGACCCTGAAGCATGTGACAGGCAAATCAAATCACTACTACTGCCTTGACTACCATCTATCCTTAAAAGTTGATGAAGACATCCCAGAACTCTGAAACCAAGAGCCTTTGAAACAGCAATGTAAGTTCAGCCATCATTGAGAGATGCAACCCATGTGGAGATGTAGTTTGGCCAATTGATCTGCTGGTATTACAATTACATCTTTTGAAGAGCAGTACCCTTGCCCCTCCCCCCCAAATATTCTTGTCACCAAAGTTCTGGGTCTGTCAAATGTTTCAACATTAGAAACTGATGTGATTTTGATGTGACATTTGTGGATGTGATGTTTCACAACTGATCAACTGAGGTGATAATTTAATGGAAATAACATTAAAGGAGTTTGACTATCGACTTTGCTACTACATCCAAAGGACCATGAGACTTTCCATCTAATTTGGCACCTGAAACCTTTCCATCTGACTTGACACCAGAAACCTTGTCTTCCTTCGTTAGAATATGAGTTAGAATAGAGTACAGGCATTGTCTTAGTTTTCTGTTTGTATCCATTATCATGGTGTTTTGTACACAGTAATCACTTAATAAATGCCATTCATTTGCTCATTCATTCATTCACTCACTCATTCCTTCATCACCTTCAGCTTGCGACTTGGCTAGGGTGCTCTTTTGATTTAAAACCTATAAATTTTTTTTTTCTGTTTTAGAAAAAGCAGAAAACTCATTGCCCCAGGATCAGCAGGATTATCTCCCCTCTCTTGTTGTCTAAGAGATTTGACTATTCAAAGCTCTCATATTCCTAGCAGGAAATTCCCAGGCTCCAAATTCTTCAGAACTTAAAGCAAGATCATCACAGGGACCTGGTAATGTCTGTATTCTCTGAAATCATCTTCCTAGCGATGGGTTTGGGTCCTTTGGTGATAGATTCCACTTTAGCTTAAGGTGATTGCATTTGAATAGGCATATCTGCCTATTTCAATCTCTGGAGGTTAAACCATAAACCAGTCATTTTCTAATATCTTTAGGAAGTTGTAAAGCCCTAAAAATTGTCATTTTCTTATGTATGGGAGTGGGCAGAGAAAAGCACACAGAGATACAATGCTGCCAAGTTCAGGGACAAGGCTTTGGCTACCAGCTCAGTCACATTCCCTGCTCCTTCATATGTGGATATAACCACTTAAAGTCTGAAAGGGTCCTTGCTTCAGGATTACTAAGTTCACTAAGAACTCTTTATATACAGCATTCCATGGCAAATAATTTTCTTAAATGAGTAATATTTTCCAAAGGTTTTTTTTAAAGTACCACTTATTCTTAGAGAAAACCTGTAAATAATAATTATAGCTTGAATTTTTGTAGCACACTCTCCTTTTCAGAGCACATACACACATCATATAATGCCTAGCAGACAAGGAAGCAAAGATCCACATTCATTTTCTTCCCATTTCATTCATACGAGAGAAGGTCATTACAGATATTCATATTGCTAAGCCTTGCTTTATTTAATTGCTGTCTGGCACAGAAAAAATATCAGGACACTGTACATGAACAAACCTTGATCTAAGGTAGTTCACAATTCACTTTCATTATGAATACATTTTGCTATTCTTCTTAACTTACAATGGTGAGCATAATGCAAAGGCAGCTGAAATGGTCCACCTCAAACTCCAGTCAACATACTTCTCAGTGAACCCTTTGATTTAGTATTGGATTGCCACCTTCTGGTAGATTTAGGTTTAGCACATAAACCATCTGATCAGTTCTTTCCTTCTAGTTGATACTTTGAAGTTTAGCTTCCAAGACAGCTAAAAACATAAGCAACCATTTTTTAAAGTGGTACAAAGGCAACGCGTGGCAAAAGGAATGTTATTCCTTTACTTTCTTCTCTTTCATTACCCAATCAACACAACACATGTTTCAGCATATCTGGAAAAAGGGGAAAGCCTTGTCAGATGGCTATGAACTACAGAATAAAGATTAAGCTCACGATGATAGGACAAAGATCCCCAAATGGTCCAAGTTTGATGATTCCTACAGAGTAGCAGAGAGAAGGCTGTAACCAATAGGGATATGTCATTTTCTATTTAACGAAAGGAACTCTTTATCAGAATCCTGTAAACATTAGGGAGTTAATAGCTAACATGCTAAAATTCTGCCAATATCTTACATTTTTGCCTTTCAGAGATGACTGACACAGACAGTATGTGAACATTTGCTCCTGTTCAGGATGACCTCAACTCTGGCTTGTTTGCATCCAGCCTCCCCTCAAAAGACAATTGGTCTCTAATAATTTATTAAATGTTTTCTGTATGCCAGGCATTATCCTAGGTGCTAGATATACAAAGACCAATGTACCTTTCCCTCACTGAGTTTTCATTCTGTCAGGGAAACTGCATATAGAAAATACAAACAAACTAGATACAGCATAATTGGGAAAGGGAAAGGGAAGGGGAGAAGGGCACTTGCCTCCAGGGAGATTAGGAAATGTTTTACTTAGGAGATGGCTCTAAAACTCAGACTGGGAGAAAACTAGGGATTCTAGGAGACAAAAGTGAGGAGGGATTACTTTTAGGGAATGGGCAGTCAGAGCAAAGGGATAATGACAGCAAATGGAATATCATGTATAATGAACAAGAGGAAGGCCAATTGACTGGATTTTTTTTTCCTGAAGAGTTATATGTACTAAGAAGACCAGAAAGGTAGGTTGGAACTAGATCAAAAATGGCATTTAGTGCCCCAAAGAAGAGTTTGTATTTGCTCCTAGAGGTAAATAGGAAGCAATAGGAATTTATTCCTTAGGATAGGGCTTTAAGGTCCATATCTTTCATAAAATCTTCCCTGAAGACCCCAGAGAGCAGTGACAATAATAGCTCATATTCACAAAGTGCTTCATGGTCTACCAAGTACTTTTTTCACTATTTCAGAGAAACTAGGTGTTACATGTGTAGTATTGTTATACTGAGTCTGTGTGTAGGGTAAACATGGAGCCTTCTAAGCTATGCACCTGCATAAATGAGCTTCCATCTATAAGAGATGCTTAGGCTATCTGTACTATGTTCACATATGGAAAAGAAGTGCCTGTGGATTATAGGTATTTCATATGCAATGGGGCTCTCTGGGTATAACAAATTGGTACTGAGAATAATAATAGTACACATATGAATGGAAAACATTTATTAAGTGCTTGTTATATGCTATCAGGAAAACTCATTTTCATGAGTTCAAATCTGGTCTCAGACACTTACTAGCTGTGTAACTCTAGGTAAGTCATTCAACCATGATTGCCTCAGTTCTTTATCTGTACAATAAGCTGGAGAAAGGAATGATAAACCACTCCAGTTTTCTTTGCCTAGAAATCTTAACTGGAGTCATGAAGAGTTGGACATGACTGAAATGACTGAACAACAGCAAATGCCATGTGCTAAGCATGGGGAATACAAAAGTAAGAGAGTCCCTGCCATCAAGAGGATTCTTTTCTAATAAGGGAAACAATACATATAGGGGCAGCGAAGTGGGGCAGTGGGGCAGATGAGTTGGTGGCCAGGTACATTAAAAGGGGGTATAGCATTTTTCAAATTCAAGGGCCTCATGGACGTCTCCATTTCTGGGAGGTGAAGACATTACATTGCATAATAGTTTTAGGAATATAGTAAGTTATCAGGAAGGATTAGTTTACGATCTCAAACTTCTCATTTACTTGACAAAATACAGGCTTCTGTATTTCAGAATGGTCACGAAAAGGGAATATTCTTTTAATATCCCAAGGCAGCACTAGAGAGGGAATTAAGAGCCCCAGATTCTTGATCTGGCTCTTCCTTTATTCAGCACTACAATTTCTGAATAGCAGTTTCACTTTCCTTGGCTTTTAGTTTCCTATTTATAAAATGAAGAATCTGGCTTAGATAATAAAAACTACCCAACACATCTCATCTAAGCTTTCTAATTAACTTTTAGATACATCGGGCGCTATTAATCATTGGGACGTACAAGGTACAATGTACAAGGAGGACTAGCACTTCTGGTGTAAGGGCTTATCAAACCCTTTTCAGGGCTGCTCATCTATCTACCTTTGACCCAACACTCATTTGTGATTCCAAGAAGCTGTAGCATGTGTAACAACCACACCCAGATAAAACTGTCTAGGTAGATGGTTTTAAACCCACTTCTAAACCAGGATGAAGGTAACTGACATACCTCAGATCCGTCAGTGAGTTAGGGAGATGTATACAGCTCAAGCATATGAAGTCTTCTTCTAGTAGAATGGATGGTTGAGAATAATTTGTTCCAGCAGCCATGAAGGTAAATTGAAATAGGCATTGTGGATGACTTAGTGCCTAGTCAGACATCAAAGATGCCAAAATCATCCACTGCATCCCTGGCCATCACCAGGAGTCTGACTTTTGTTTTGCTGTTGGTTTTTTTTTTAAACCCTTACCTTCCATCTTGGAGTCAATACTGTGTATTGGCTCCAAGGCAGAAGAGTGGTAAGGGCTAGGCAATGGGGGTCAAGTGACTTGCCCAGGGTCACACAGCTGGGAAGTGTCTGAGGCCAGATTTGAACCTAGAACCTCCCGTCTCTAGGCCTGGCTCTCAATCCACTGAGCTACTCAGCTGCCCCCTTGCTGTTGGTTTTTAATGACTCTGGAAGAGAGAGGAAGGCTGATGACAGTGCAATTCTGCCTCACTTAAATTCAATTAATCAATAATCAATATAGGACATCAACTCGTGATATCATTGATACTTTTTGAAAATGAAGGATGAACAACAATCATCTATGTTGTACAGATGAGGAAACTGAGGCTCAGAGAAATTAAATGGCTGATGCCTGATCAACAATGTGTTAAAGTGGAAGAGGGACATGCAGGGTAATCATCTGATCTACCAGGCTGAATTACCTCTTATGGAGTTTAGCAAACTCTTGGCTTTTGCCATTACAGTCACTTCTATCAAGAGGCTCTGAGAATTGTAATCTACCCTTCTTCTTCTGGCTACATTGTTTAGCAATGGTGGCTACAACTTGAGCACATGGAAACTAGAACATTCATTTGCCTAGATGAGCCCGAGATAGGACTTCCTTTGCTTGCCTTTGCTTTCCCTGAGAACAAAACACTTAAGAGTGATCCTGTAAAATGGAGATTTACATCATTGGTGACTATTTCCTGAATTGGAGTTCCTGGGTTTCTGAGTCAGTGCGGGCTCCCAGAGAGATTTGTTTCCTGCAACTATATTGCATTTTGAAGGAAAAGAGGACCAACAGTAAAATTCTTTTTAAAATTTATTTAATTTTAATTTAATTTTTATTTTCATGCAAAACCACATATCCATATTGGTCATTTGTAAGAGCACACTCATACAGAACCAAAACACTCAAATAAACTAATAAATACAATAATGTGAAAGATGACTCCAACAGTTCTTCTTCTAGAGGTGGATAGCATTCCCTGTCATAAGTCTTTCAGGATTGTCCCAGGTCACTTCATTGCTTAGAGGAACCAAGTTTTCACAGATAATCATTGTACAATATTGCTGTTAATATTTACCAATTCTCCCGGTTCTGCTTATTTTCCTCTACATCAGTTCCTGCAGATCTTTTCAGCTTTTTCTGAAATCATCTTATCATTTCTTTTAGCATAATAATATTGCATCACCAACATGTATCACAGTTTGTTCATCCATTTCCCAATTGGTGGGCATTTATCCCCTCAATTTCTTCTTCTTTTTAACCCTTACCTTCTGTCTTGGAATCAATATTGGTATTGGTTCCAAGGCAGAAGAATGGTATGGGCTAGGCATTGGGGGTTAAGTGACTTGCCTAGGGTCACACAGCTGGGAAGTGTCTGAGACCAGATTTGAACCTAGGACCTCCCATCTCTAGCCTTGGCTCAATCCACTGAGTGACCCAGCTGCCCCCAAGAATACAGTCATAATGTGAATATGAACTATCTCTTCAGCAATCCTACAAAGCTGTTTTTACCTCTGACTTGTTATCAGTTGATGAACCAGTTAATGTGCTATTATGAGACTTAAATTGTAAGCATTTTTTTTAATAATGAAGGACATAAATAACTTCCTAATGGCTGATATCTATTTTGTTTTCTGACTACCATTCTTTCATCTCTTTTAGGGGTAGCCTTAAACATAATCTATATTTGACTCAAATTGTTTAAGAGTTGTTTAAGACTTCCCCAGAGTTCAACTTTGGTTTGAGAGAAATTTGGTCATTTCTCTCTAAGCTAAGGCTTCTCTAAAGGCTGGACTTGGCATATGTGACTAAAGAGCCAGAGTCCCCCTTTATTTGGAAGGGGACTGACCTCCTGGTCACAGGTGACATCTGTTTCAGGGATGGGATGTTTGCAATTCTTAAGTCTGGTACTCTAGCCACTATAATATACTACTTCTCAAAGTTTGCTGATATCTGAGGTTCTTTCTAACTCTAATATTGCCATTCACCCTAGAAGAATGGTTGATATGAATAGTCTTTTGACTTCAGTGGCTTTATGCTGATTTGTGATTGGACACAAGCTTGACAGTACTGCATATTCCTGGTGAGAAAGATCCTAGCTTGGCAGGTCATAAGAGATCCCTAGCTCAGCAACTTTTAATGACCCTTTTTATGACCCTTGAGGTTGGCAGGAAAGGAAAGAGGTACAGCAACAGTTAGAAAATATTTTTAAAATCTCTTTTCAACCCTCTCCTTTAACGCCTTCCCAATCATGCATCCAATTAGATGCCTCACTGAGCTCATAAGTTGTGGGAGAAAAAAGAAATCAGCCTACCATGAACTAATATAAGATTTGTGTACCTGTTCTGGGATCCAGGTATTTAATGACTGAGGGTACTGATTAATCCCTTGGTTAAAAATTCTAGCTATAAGCAAAAACTTTAGCTACCCAGGCTTTGTGACATTTATATAAGCCACCAACTAACTAATGACTGAATTTCAGTCTAGTCTACAAGTTTCAATGAATCATTCTGTCTGTTGCTGACAGGGTAAAGCCAGGCCGTCAGAGCATCTGCCTGTTTGTGTTTCCTTTCAGGGGGTGATGTGAAGCCTAAATGTTAGCCAGTTTAAGATAATCACTTCAAATAGGCAGAGAAAGGGGGTCTGATCATCTCCATGCTGAATGTATGATTTGAGCCACACAAATCCTCTTGAGAAATGGTAGCAAATAATAGGCCTCAAGGGGGACAATGATTATTCTCATTCTACAATTTCAAATGATGTCAAATAAAGGTGGCAGAGGGAGAAATTTTAGATACTAATATAATAAAAATAGAAAGCAAGACTACATGGAACCAGCTGAACACTAGTCTGTCCTTCAGCTCTAACAGGGAAGTAATAATGTTTTGTGGAATATGTGGCAAAGATTCCTGACATAGTTGCTTACTGAGGTCCTATAGCTTGGCATTTGATTGGCCATTTAATCTATATGCCCAAGAGCTTTTCTAAAGATCCCTTTTCTTTATTATTATACAGATATTAGCTATAAAATTAACTAGAAGAAGGATTAAACTTGATCTGTTTGTCCTCAGATGTTAGACCCAGGAGCTGTGGGTGGAAATTGCAAAGAGGCAAAATTAGATTTGAAGAACAGACTTTCTGATGGTGGGAGCTATCCAAAAGTGGAATTGGCTCTCTTGGAAGGTGGTTAGTCTCCTCTCTCTGGAGTTCTTCAAAAGAAACTAGATGACAACTTACAGGATATGCTGTTATAAGGATCCTTTATGAGATGAAAGATTTAGGGCAGCTGATTTCCCAGCTATGAAACTCTGTGATTCCATGATTCTGCAAAGTTGTGCTGGCACACCATTTTTTAATAATCATGCCTACCTCATAGGGTGCTAGTAAGGGTCAGTAAGATTATGTATATCTAGTATTTTCTGCCAACCATAGAAAATGGTATTAATATGATATCTAAAGTGTTATTTTAATTCTCATCATCATCATATTATTGTTTTTGCGAGATATTTTCCATCAATAATATGGCATATGGTAGTGAATAGGGTCAGGAAGACCAGTGTTCAAGTCCTGCTTCAAAATACATATTACCTATGTGGCTCTGGGAAAGTCACTGAAACTTTTTGAGCCTCACTTTTTTCATCTATAAGATGGGGAAAATAATGGCACTTTCCTCCTAGGGCTAGAATGAGGATTGGGTGAAAGAATGTAAATAATATCTACAAATCTCATTGTAAACTATTATTATTAGATTTTGTAGATGTAATATCCTTCCAGTTTTTTCTGGGGACTGGACTAGCACTAAACGAAAATGAAAATGGACAAAAAGTGGTTGGAAAGATCTCTTCAGGTAGAGAGTGGAAGCTTGCCTCTTTTGCAGTCATTCTCATGAAGGAACAAAGGGTGGACAAAGAATAGCCCTTAGCAGTCAGTGACAAAAGAACTCTGGGTGCTTGCTAGTTTCTAAACATACTCATGAGAATTCTATTCATATACTTCAGGGAAGACAAGAAGGCAATGCTCAATTGTTAATGCACACTATTAGGCCCTCTGTCTTGGGACTTGGAAGGGTCTATATCAGTAGGATTCAGATTGTAAAGAGATTGAGGTATCAGAGCCTGTTGGAGATGCTCTTGTACTTGATTTCCTACCCTGCACAAGCTGCTTCTAGACCTCTTCAGACCAATTAGCCCCTGAGAGAACACAAGCCTTTGCCTGTTTGCAGCAGATGGATTCAGCTCTTTCCCCTCACAGATTCCCATGAAAATCAAGCAGAAAGGAAAGCAGAACAAAAACAATATAATGACCTATATATTGGTACTGAGGTGACCAGGTGTACTGTATTAGATAAACAGGCCAGGGTGAGTTCAGCTGCCTGACCTCACCTTAAATGAGGCTCATTTATATTTCTTGTCCTCTACTAGATATGAAGCCTTTCCTTTTTCTTCTTTCTTTTCCCTTGTTTATCTTCAGTTATATGTTGACAAAACTGCAGTTCATAATTTTCACATTTAAATTGGCTAGGGGAGCCTTGCTAGATTGATTTTTTATTAGTCTTCTCCAGCCCCACCTTTCTTGTTGGGGATCACTTCTAGCCAAAGACTCGACACTAATGAAAAACATTGGAAATCAGTCTCAAATTCAGATACTCTTTAGTATAAGAAACTAAATCTCTCATTAGAGCCAATGTCTGATTTCTTTTTAAAGGCTTGCTCCTTCCCTCCTCTCCTTTCCTGATAGTAGGCAAGAGTGGTGGTTGAGGGAGGTCCCTCACCCTGTAAATTTTTACTTATTCCTTCAAATCTCCATCAGTCCTGTTAACATTAATCATACAATAAGGATTAGTGGCTCCAGCTTTTCTTTACATAAAAGGAGAATGAGTGCTGTTCAAATCCCAGCTTTATCAGTTACTAGCTACATGACCCTGGACAAACCATTTAATCTGTTAGGTCTCAATTTCCTGATCTATAAAATGAGAGAATTGGATTAGATGACTTCTGAGATCTCTTCCTGTTCTAAATCTATGAATTTAGAAGTCTAATGAGAGGAGAGTCCATTAGACTAATCCATCTACATATTAAATATTTTAGTCTTCTCCACTTCCCCAAGATGATAGAAACCAGCTCTGTATTAGTTCTACTACCATGGCTGTATTTCTTTCTGTAGTTCCACACTTGAAATTCACCTCATAGTAAAATTATAAAGAGCTGTGGTATTTTAAATGCTGATAAATTTTGTTCTCTGCTTTCCAGATGGGCTATCCTAATAAATTTTCACCCTGGTTTGAAATAAAATGGGCAATAAGACAAGGGATCATCGTTATTAACATTTTTCATACCCAAGATATGATTCACTAAATGGAACTAGGACAAATCCCCCGATCTCCTCCCATTGGTACCCTCCTCACTGA
Source organism: Monodelphis domestica (assembly GCF_027887165.1). Lineage (NCBI taxonomy): Eukaryota > Metazoa > Chordata > Mammalia > Didelphimorphia > Didelphidae > Monodelphis > Monodelphis domestica. The sequence continues at coordinate 361,302,543 of NC_077228.1, forward strand.
ACCTCCATTTTGAAGGACCCAGATAAGCTATCCTTCGTTCTCTGGAATTTGCCATTGTATGAATTAAATATCTAGGAGACCACCAGATTCTGGAAGTCTTATGTAATAGGGGTTACAGAGTCATGTGTCTTAATTTGCCAGGATAGCAGGCTTGAGATTTCTGATCACAAGAAGTCAGGGATGTGACATATGGGGATTGAGGCTAAACCCTGGCAAATTGGAGAATCTTGTGGGGAGGGTTTAGTCTGATCTTGAAAAGCCAGAGCATGAAGCAGGCTTGATTTCTCTGCTATTCTTTGGGCTTGTGAAAGGAACACTTTCTCAGCTGTCTCTGTGCTTATCTATGGAAGCCATTTCTGGCAAGCAGCTCAGAGGGGACAGAGCAGGGACTGAGAATCCAGAAACTCAGTGTCTTAGGCTCAAGGCTTTTCTTGAACTCAGGCCCACTCCTTGACTGGCTTTAATTTGTCTGGCCCAACCATGTGGGTAGTTGGGCCCCCTGGTCCCTGCTTGTGAAAAGGACCAGGGCCTATGGAGAATCTGGGACCTGATGGAGCAGAATTAACTTACCTAGGGACTTTTAAAGTTAGATAGGCTGAAAACCTTATTTCTCTCTACTAATAAATATTTTAAAATTTAGTATAAAGTCTCCAACATTAATTTTTATTCATAACACTACCATGTCCTCCTGCCCAGAACCTCTTCTACCATCACCAGTTTTTAGCTGTCTGCCTGCCTCAAGGTTCTCCCTGCTCTAATCCATCCTCCATTCAGCCTTCAAAGTGATTTTCCTAAACCATAGGTCTGGCCATGTCATCTTTCCTGCACAATAAACTCCAGGGGCTTCATATCACCTCCAGGATCAAATATAAAATCAAGCCCCTTTCTTCCTTTCCAGTCTTCTTACACCTTATTTTATGCCAGGAACTCTTAGCTTCAATGACATTTTCTTCTTTGCTGTTCTACAAACCAGACACTATCTCATGATTCTGGGCATTTTTTTCTGGGAATCTCCTGTGCATGGAATGCTCTCCTTCCTCATTTCTGCCTCCTAGCTTTCCTGACTTCATTTACGTCCCAACTAAAATCCCATTTTCTATAAGCTTTTCCAGATTTTCTTAATTCTAGTGCCTTCCTTCTCTTAATTATTTCTTAATAATTAAAAAAATCCTTAATTATAAATTAATTATTTTTCCTGTAGATAGTTTGTATATATTTACTTTCCCCCCATTAGGTTATGAGTTCCTTGATGACAGGGACTGTTTTTTGCTCATTTTATATCTCCACTGCTTAGCATATGACCTGGAATATAATAGGCACTTACCAAATGTTTATTATAACTGACTGACTTGCTTCTCCTTTATTCACATACTCTACTTTTACATATATATCACACACACATTTTTGTATTACAAAAATTTCCTCTTTATTTAAATAGAAAAGACATTTTTTTAAATGGACTAGATTATTGGATTACATGGTTGTTGAGGTCAATTCCTTCTAATTCAAATTTTGTGATTCTGAACTTAAGTCAATTAAATAATCAATCCACAAATTTTATTTTATTTTTTTATTTTTTTTAAACCCTTACCTTCCGTCTTGGAGTCAATACTGTGTATTGGCTCCAAGGCAGAAGAGTGGTAAGGGCTAGGCAATGGGGGTCAAGTGACTTGCCCAGGGTCACACAGCTGGGAAGTGGCTGAGGCCAGATTTGAACCTAGGACCTCCCATCTCTAGGCCTGGTTCTCAATCCACTGAGCTACCCAGCTGCCCCCAATCCACAAATTTTTAAAGAGTTATCTGTGCAGATATTATGTTAGTTCTTGTGGTTACAAATTCAGTGAATGAAATAATGCCTACTTTCAATATGTTTACACACTTCAAAGAAGAAATAGTAGGTAAGAAAAAGATGATTTTCACCAACCTTTCTCTAAACTCTTTTATTTCTTCTCCCTCTAATAAAAACTGAGAAAGACTGCAAGTCATGTGGTTGGCATGTGTGAACCAGCTTATGTTGCATATGGATTTGTAAGAATGAAATCTAATTAAGCAGTTCCTCATTTGTATTAGCTTTAGAATCCCTTTAGTTTTATGGCTTGTAACTATATGGTTTTTAGTAAAAATATAGTCCCAGACAAAAATCTGTGTATATAACCAGATTAAGATACAGTCCCAGGATAATATCTGAGTTATAATTTCAAGTATGTGTAATGTTATAGTAATTTTAAGTGTGTTATCATATTGATCATAAGTAAGTCACTACATTAATCATAAATGTGTTAACCCATTCTACAATGTACTAAAAGTCAGCTAGCTTATGTAGAAAGTTACAGAGAAGAGAAGATCATCTAAGGGTCACAGAAGTCTAGAGATAGGTCTCATAGGAAATGGGAATCAGAAATTTCTGATAGGAAATGGCTTCAGAGCCTGGGAGACCTAACTGGACTAAAAATGGTCTTTGAGTCCTCTTGGAGACGTGTGTGTGTGTGTGTGTGTGTGTGTGTGTGTGGTTTGGGCCAGACATGAAATTATAAAGGCATGTGTGTTTTGGTGCAAAATGGATTCTTAGGTTTTAAACTGACTTATATGTTTTCTTTCTCATAATAAAGCCAGATCTTTACCCAGAAAGTTCTCCTAGAATCTTGTTTTTACAGATTTCAATTCACTTTTCCTCTATTTATGAAGAGGCACCATCTCTTCTTTTATTACTGGCTCAGGAAAATAGAGTTCAGAGTTATTATTATGATATGTAATATATTATATATCTTTTATTAACATTATTTGATTTGTCCAGGGCCACACAGCTACTAAATGCCTAAAGCAGGATCTGAACTTATCTTTTCCTGACTCCAAGTTCACCACTTACCTTAGTTCAAAGAGAACTAGCATCTTTGGTGGTGGGACATGCTGAACCCTTTTCAAGGCTGCTCATCCACTTTTTGTATCTATCTTTCTCCCACCTCTCACTTGTGGCTCCAAGAAACTATAGCATGAACAACAGCCATACCCCAGTAAACCCTCTCAACAGATGGGCTAAACCAGGTTGATGGTAACTCTCAGGCCTCAAACCCATTGTTGAGTTGGGGGTTGTCTAGCCAAAGCACGTGAAGACTTCCTCCAATGGAATGGATGGATGAGAACAATTTGTTCTAACTGCCATGAAGGTGGCTGAAGCAGGTAGTATGGATTGCTTAGAACTTGGTCAGACATCAAAGATGCCAAAGTTATCCAATGCATCTTGGCCATAACCAGTTCTGACTTTTGTCTTGTCATGGGACTTTGATTATTCTCAAAGAGAGAGTGAGGCTCATGACTTAGTGCAATTCTTCACTTACATCCAATTTGTGTGAAAGTCAAGACATCATCTTCATGATGTATTGGTTCTCTTCAAAAACATAGGACAAGCAACAACAATATTGTCTTGGGGATGTTCATGACCCTGGACTCTATTGATAAGGAAGATATCCCATAAATATTTAGGGAACAAAAAATTTAGCAATGACTCTTTGGGGAGCAGGTTTGAATTGGCTCCAGTTTGTAGACCCTTATGTGTCTCTGGACTGACTATATGACTCACCATACTTTTAGGAAGCTGCATCTCTAAGAACATCAAGTTTTTTCTCTTCTAAGGGTGTTCAAATTATAGAGTGATTCTATAAGAATGGGGTATTATAGTATAATAATATCTGCTAGCTAACATTTATATAATGCCCGCTAGAGATGATTATCTCATTTGCTTTTGAAAAATTTTTTTGGGATAAGGCAGAAATCCACCAAAAAAGGGCAGAAAATTGTATCCATTGTTCATCAATGTCTTATATGTATTTTCTATATCTTCTGTGGGCTGAAGTACATCATTAACTTGAGTGCCTACAAGGAACTCAAGATCATTTTACCCACATCTGTGGAGACTTTTATAACATTAGTAGTTTGTAGGATTCAAGTTAGATTCTGATATTTCCCAGGGGTGACTTTGAATAGGGGAAAAAGGAGCCAGAGTTATGAATTTTGAGAGGTCTCTTGGATTTGAATCTGGTTCACAAAAGACCAGTTTGGGATACTGGGTCATGGATTCTACAAATTAAAATTCTTCCTTAGCAATAGTTATAACAGTAGGATTAGTTCCATATTGCCTTAGTGAGAATTTTGTAGAACTGGTTTCCCAACCAGAATATACATTTCATTTTTTTTCTCATGACATGTAATAATAATTTTCATCATGTATTTCCAAAATTACAAGATCCAAATTGTCTTCTTCTCTCCCTTCCCACTCATCTCTGGGAGATAGTGATGGAGGAAAGTAGATCCTGCTGGGATGATCAGTGCCTGAGGGCACAGGAAAGTGTAATTTGTATTGATTAGGGAGAATATCCACAGACCAATTAGTCCTATAGCTGTATATAATAGGCCTTTGGTGATGGTGTGTGTAGTACCCCCTACCCTAGGAAGAAGAGCATATATCCACTCCTTCTATGAGAGAAGCATATAGGGTGTGTTGTCCCCAGACCCACAATATATTCCTGCTTTCACTATGGAGAAGGTCTGAGGTCAAGTTCTTTCAAGAGCAACACCAATCAACACTTTGTTGCCATCAATGGTAAATTTGATGTGGGTTATACATGTATGATCATGTAAAACATCCTTCCATGTAGGTCACTGTTCTAAGGGAATACTTAAATAAAATCAAAGCTCAAAAAAACCCCACAAATAAATGAAAGGGAAAATACAGACTTTAATCTGACTCCAACAGTTTTTTCCCTCTGGAGATGGAAAGCATTCTTTGTCATAAGTCCTTTAGAATTGTCCTAGATATTTGTATTTTGCCAAGAGAAGCCAAGTCTGTCACAATGGCTCATTGGGCACTATTGCTATTACTGTGTACAATGTTCTCCTGGACCTGCTTATTTTACCCCGCATCAGTTCACATAGGTCTTTCCAGTTCTTTCTGAAATCATTCTGCTAATTATTTCTTATGCTGCTGTATTCGGTCACCACCATATATCACAATTTGTTCAGTCATTCCCTAATTGATGGACATCCCCATAACTTCCAATTCTTTGCCACTACAAAGGGAGTAGCTATAAAAATTTTTGTACAAGTAGTTCCTTTCCCCTTTTTTATCTTTTAGGGTTACAGATCTAGTTATATTACGGGGTCAAAGGGTATGCACCATTTTATATCCCCTTGGACATAGTTCCAAGTTGCCCTACTGTATGGTTAACAACAGAACATACATTTTAAAAACATCTAAACAGAAAGCTCAAGGTTTTAAAATTAAAGTTTAAAGTGGTTTTGTTATAGTTATGTAGCTTTTGTAGAATTCACAGAATAATAATGTTGTATTGTGACCATCACCTTTAAGAAAATAAATACATGCTTTTAACAAGATCCCTGATGGAAGAAAATCTTTTTAAAAACATCATGACTGAAGTACAATGTAATTAAGTTGCCATTATTGCCATCATAATCAGCATGCATGTATAACAAAAGGAAAAATGAGAACTAACAGGAAAATCATTTAGTAAGGTGAGAAAGCATGTTGAGTTGAGAGATTAATTTAGGTGAGACCCTAATGTTTTTCACCTCAAAATTAAAAACAAATTAAAAACAGAGATTTACCAAGTAACAATGGTTTGGTAGTTCAGCCAATAAGTCAAAAAGCATTTATTAAGCAATTCCTTTGTCCCAGGCACTGTGCTAAGTGCTAGAAATACCAAGAAAGGGAAAAGTCCCTGCCCCTCTAGGAGCTCACATTTTAATCGGAGGATAACACATCAATAGATGAGTGCATACTAGATATAGTCAGTATGGATGAAAGTAATATGAGGTAAGGTCCTAGCAGGTGGGTGGGTGGGACAGATTAAAGCCTCCTACATAAGATGAGATTTTAGTTGTCCTTTTTTTTGACTCAGATTCATTTTTTATTTTATTAAAGTAAAAAAAAAAGAGTACAGTATCAGCATTTCAATGGTTTTTCTTATTTAACACAGAATAAACCCAAAATTTACTAGAGGCTTTGATATCTTGTTTCTTTTTTCCCCCTTTTGATAGATTTATTTATTTAAAATGTAAATTTATTTGTTACATTAAAATACCCAGTTAACTCCCTCCTTTACCCCCATTAGAGAAGGCATCATTTGACTTAAAATATATATATATATATATATATTGATTATTTCTATTTATTACTTCTTCCTCCAGAAGTAGTCATACATGTCATTCTTCAAATATTTCTGTAATTATAACATTCTTTTGTTTCTGTTCATTTCACTCTTTATAATTTCATATAGGTCTTTCTATTAAGTCACTTCTTATGACATAATGTTCTATCACAATCATATACCCCAAGTTGTTTAGCCATTTCCCAACTGATGGCATCCCCTCAATGTTCAGTTCTTTGCCAAACTAAAGAGAGCTGCTAAAAATATTTTAGAACAGATAGGTTCTTTTCCTTTTTCCCTGATCACCTTAGGAAATAAACCGAATGGTGAGTTCCATCTTGAAGGAATCCAGAAAAGTTAGTGGTAGAAGTGAGAAGACAGAGAATTCCAGGTATGGTAGACAGCTCCTACAAAGGCATGGAGATGGAAGATGAAGTACCATGTTGGTGGAATATCAGTAGGCCAGTGTAGTTGGATTGTAGAGTACATGAAGGTGAGTAAGGTATACAAGTATGAGGAGTACAAGAAGACTGGAAAGATAAGATGGAACTAGTCTCTAGTCCACAGTCTCTAAATGCCCAATAGAGGATTTTCTATTTGATCTTGGAGGTAATAGAGGGTTTATTAACTGAAGGGTGACATAGACCTATACTTTAGAAAAATCAATGGTAGTTGAGTTGAGGATGCATTAGAGTGGAGAGAAATTTGAAGTAGGGAAAAGACCAATAGTCATGTGAGAGGAGATAAGAGGATGAGCTAGGGTGGCAGCATTGTGGACAGAGAGAAGATGCCATATATGAGCTAGAGGAAGGTAGAAAGAACAAAATATGGCAGTATATTGAATATATGGGTGAATAAGAATGAAGGGTCATAGAGTTGAGATATCAGTTTTGTGACCCTGAGAGACTAAGAGGTTGGTGGTGCCTTCAACAGTAACAGCAAAGGGAGGAACTTTGTTAGTTGGAGAGATCATGAATTCCACTTTGGACATGTTAAGTTTAAGTTGCTGCTGGGACATTTTATTCAACATGTCCAAAAGGCAATTGATGATTTATGATTATAGTTATGGAAAGAGGTTAGAACTAAATATATTGATCTGGGAATCATCTTTCATAGATTTGGTAATTGAATCACCGAGACCTGCTGAGGTTACCAAGTGAGATATAGAGCTAAAAGAGGAGAGGGCCAGGAAACTTAAGCTGATTGATCTGGAAAGAGTCAGAGGGATATATCAATTTTGAAATCTTTATTTTGATGTTTCTGTGAATAATTATTCATAAAGACAATTCTCATTTACTTGTTAATAATGAATCAGGATCTAGTTCAAGGTTTGATTAGTATTATTAAGTGTGAATTAAATACAAGGCTAGCAAATTATAAATGAAGTTATTAAATCATGAGAAATCCCATTATTTGTAATTGAGTAGATCTTCAGCCTTCCATTATAGACTATCTTGGGCTACATTAAGAGAAGTATAGCTTCTAGGAAGAAGGCAATTGTAGTCCCACTATACTGACCTTCTCAGAAATCATCTGGAATATTGTGTTCAGTTCTGGGGATCATGATTTAGGAAGGATCTTGTTAAATTGGAGGAGGGCCAGAGGAAAGCAACTGAGATAGTGAAGGGCCTTGATTCCATATCATATGAGGATTGGTTGAAGGAATTAAGCTTGTTTAGCTGAGAGAAAAGAAGACTAAAGGAGAGAAGACAGATTGTTATTTTTTTTTCTATTTTTTTTTTGGTGAAATCCCTTGCCTTCTCTCTTGGAATCAATATTGTGTTTGGTTCTAAGGCAGAAGAGTGGTAAGGGCTAGGCAGTGGGGGTTAAGTAACTTGCTCAGGGTCATACAGCTGGGGAGTGTCTGAGGCAAGATTTGAACCTAGGACCTCCCATCTCTAGGTCTGGCTCTCAATCCACTGAGCTGTCCAGCTGCCCCCTAGATTGTTATTTTTAAGTATTTAAATTACTGTCATGTATAGGAATTAGATTTATTCTTTTTAGCCTTAGAAGTCAGAACTAGGAGCATTGGCTAGAAGTTGCAAAAAGGCCAACTTAGGTTTAGAGTCAGGAAATATTCCTTCACAATTAGATGTCCCCACAAGTAGAATGAGTGACCTCCAGAGGTAGTGAGTTCCCTCTACTTGAAGGTCTTCAAACAGAGGTTGGATGGCCACTATCTGGGTACACTTTATCAGGGACTGCTTTTACTTGTAAGTTGACTTAGATGATAACCATGGAACTTCCTTTCAATAGTCTGTGATTTTTCAAACAATCATTTCTAATCTTTCATAGAATTACCTGAAATTATGCTGAAATGTGCATGGTAAGAATTAGAGGCAGCTAGATAGCTCAGTGGATTGAAAACCAGTCCTAGAGAAGGGAGGTCCTGGGCTCAAATCTGTCTTCAGACCCTTCCTAGATGTGTGACCCTGGGCAAGTCACTTCCCCCCAATTACCTAGCCCTTACCCCTCTTCTGCCTGAGAAACAATTCACAGTATTGATTCTAAGGAAAGGTTAGGGTTTTTTAGATTGAGAGGGAGAGGCAGAAAGACAACAGCATTAACAAGATGCCAGCTTTCTTTTGTTTCTGAGGTTAGTGTCCTTTGCCTTGTAGTAGGAGAAGCAGAAACATTTTGGCAGTTTAAAGCTTTGACTTTCCGAGGTTGAGTCTCTCTAAGATCCTGCATGATGTCTGTCATTGATTGCGATAGGATTTCTCTTTTGAAGCAAAGCAGCCTATAAGGTTATCTGGTCAGTTTTAATCTCCTAGGAAGCTGGAGACCCTTAAAAATAAATCCACTTTGACAGTGTGACCCCAGAAAGAAAAATGTCCTGAAAAAGTCTAATTACCACTTTTCTCAGTTATGTTTGCCAGATTGTTTCAGAATCCCATAAACCAATTCGGTGATGTTTGCTGGGTTTTTCAGAATTTTCTTTGTTAGCCCCTCAAAGGGTTACAAATGTCTTTTCTCAAAGACAGTAAGAAGCTTTGACTTCATTATGGAAAGTTGAGTAGATATCGTGTAATATTTATTCACTCTTTCCAAGTCAAGTTAATAGATATAAACATTTATATCTGTAGAAAGAGGAAATTATAATATGTCATGGAAGACCATTTGACTTCTGTAAGAAGAGTGGCAAAGTAGACACATAACTAAGTTCCAGGTGATGGTGAGGTGATGAGTATTCCATTCAAAAGGAGGATGCCAACCATTATTTCCAATAGACTCCTCTCTAGCTTTTTTCTTTCTTCAAATGCAAATTAGTATTTTTTCAAAAGAACAGTTCCTCTAATGGGTATGACAGGTCATAGGCTCTGGCAATATTTTCTGATTGTTGAACAGGTAAAGAGATAAAATGCAGTAGGCATTGATGTTCCACAAGTGAATTAGAAAAAAGTTACCGAAGTATCCCGAAGCAAAGAGATGAAAGCAAGTTCTTCTATTAGTAGGGTCTAAAGTGCACTACAAAATCTATTTCCAATAGCAGTCTGATTGAGAAGGAGCACAGAACATTTTAAATGTTGCTTTTCTTTGTCAATGCTTTTTTCTCCATTTTCAAACCATCTCCCATTAATCACTGTAAGGTTGGATATAAAATGCTTTAAGCATGTTATTTTAATGAGTTATGGGTCTTTTCCTCCCCCAATCTGTTTGATGTGTGCAAAGAACTAAAGATGTATTTTGCATTAAAATAATCAACTTGAACCAACCAGGAATTAATGAAGAAAGCTAACAAAAAGAGACATTATTGTTTTAAACAAATTCATGTAAATGTATGTGCCTCTGATTAAGTTAAAAGCTTTCTGTGTGAATTTGTTTAAAATACAAATGCATGAGAACTGTTTGGCTTAGGCAGGTGAATGGGGGAGAAAGACAGCAAGAAAATTGCAGATTTTTGTTGCAGAAAGATAATTTAACACTAGGACAGACCTTTTGAATAGGTCAGTGAAAATTGACCAATATATTAAAAACTATTGGTTATTTTGTTACATCACCTTCATTTCTTTTTTTTTTTTAATTTGGTCAATTTCAGACATTATTCCTTGGTTAAAAAAATCATATTCTAAAAAAAAATAGCCTATGCGCAATTCCACTGGGTATTACATGTGACCTTGATCAGAACCTATTTCCATGTTGTTGATGTTTGCACCAGGATGTTCATTTAGGGTCTATATCCCCAATTATATCCCCCTCGACCCATGTAATCAAGCAGTTGTTTTTCTTCTGGGTTTCTACTCCTACAGTTTTTCCTCTGAATGTGGATAGTGTTTTTTCTCGTAGATCCCTTCCAGTTGTTCAGGATCACTGCATTGTCACTAATGGAGAAGTCCATTACATCTGATTGTACCACAGTCTGTCAGTCTCTGTGTACAATGTTCTCTCCTGGTTCTTCTTCTTTAGCTCTGCATCACTTCCTGGAGATTGTTCCAGTCTCCATGGAATTCCTCCACTTTATTCCTTTGATCACAATAGTATTCCATCACCAACATATACCACAATTTGTTCAGCCATTCCCCAGTTGAAGGGCATCCCCTCATTTTCCAATTTTTGGCCACCACAAAGAGTACAGCTATGAGTATTCTTGTACATGTCTTTTTCCTTATTATCTCCTTGGGGTACAAACCCAACAGTGCTATGGCTGGGTCAAAGGGCAGACAGTCTTTTGGGCATAGTTCCAAATTGCCCTCCAGAATGATTGGATCAATTCACAACTCCACCAGCAATGCATTAATGTCCCAACTTTGCCACATCCCCTCCAGCATTCATTACTTTCCTTTGCTGTCATGTTAGCCAATCTGTTATGTGTGAGGTGATACCTCAGAGTTGTTTTGATTTGCATCTCTCTAATTATAAGAGATTTAGAACACTTTTTCATGTGCTTATTAATAGTTTTGATTTCTTTGACTGAAAATTGCCCATTCATGTCCCTTGCCCATTTTTCAATTGGAGAATGGCTTTATTTTTTGTATAATTGATTTAGCTCTTTATAAATGTGAGTAATTAGACTTTTGTCAGAGGTTTTTGTTATGAAGATTGTTTCCCAATTTGTTACTTCCCTTGTAATTTTGGTTACATTGGTTTTGTTTGTACAAAGCCTTTTTTACTTTGATGTAATCAAAATTATTGATTTTATATTTTGTGATTTTTTCTAAGTCTTGCTTGGTTTTAAAATCTTTCCTTTCCCAAAGATCTGATATGTATACTATTCTGTGTTCACCTAATTTACCTATGGTTTCCTTCTTTATGTTCAAGTCATTCACCCATTCTGAGTTTATCTTGGTTTAGGATAGGAGATATTGATCCAAACCTAATCTCTCCCACACTGTCTTCCAATTTTCCCAGCAGTTTTTATCAAATAGTGGATTTTGGTCCCAAAAGCTGGGATATTTGGGCTTATGATAGACTGTCTTGCTGAGGTTATTTACCACAAGTCCATTCCACTGATCTTCCTTTCTGTCTCTTAGCCAGTACCATATTGTTTTGATGACCACTGCTTTATAGTATAGTTTGAGATTTGGTACTGCAAAGGCCACCTTCCTTCACAATTTTTTTTTCATTATTTCCCTGGATATCCTTGATCTTTTGTTCTTCCAAATGAACTTTCTTATGGTTTTTTCTAATTCAGTAAAAAGTTTTTTTTGGTAGTTCAATGGGTATGGCACTAAATAAGTTTGGGTAGGATGGTCATTTTTATTATGTTAGCTCATCCTACCCATGAGCAGTTAATGTTTTCCCAATTGTTTAGATCTAGTTTTAATTATGTGGAAAGTGTTTTGTAGTTGTATCACCTTCGTTTCTGAATATTCCCTTCCTTCCTCTCCCAACTTAGCTCTCTTTTATAACAGAATAAGGAAAAGAAAAGCAGTTCAGTAAAACTAACCAACATATTAACTGAATCTGACTTGGCTCACCTCACACTTTCTATAATAAGCTTTATGT